>NC_066881.1:35833820-35948820 GCF_022985175.1 Labeo rohita | reverse complement strand
CTGTGATTCTTTTTTTTGATCAATAAAAGGTTAAAAAGAACAGCATTTATTTGAAAGAGAAAGGTTTTCTACTGTTTAAAAGTTTGGGGTCAGGACATTTTTATTCTTTTTTATTTATTCTTTTTTATTTTTTAAGAAATTAATACTTTTATTCATCAATGATGTGTTGAATTAATAAAAAGCGATAGCATAGATCTACATTGTTAAAGATTTATATTTTAAATAAATGCTGTTCTTTTTAACTTATTCATCAAAGAATCCTGAATAAAAAGAATCACAGGTTCCAAAAAAATATTAAGCAGCACAACTGTTTTCAGCACTGAAAATTCTAATAATAAATCAGCATATTAGAATAATTTCTGAAGGATCATGTGACACTTAAGACTGGAGTAACAGCTGATGAAAATTCAGCTTTGCATCACAGGAATAAATTGTATTTTAAAGTATATTAAAATAAATACCATTATTTTATATTGTAATAACATTTTGCAATATTACTGTTTTTTTCTGTATTTTTGATCAAATAAATGCAGCTTTGATGAGCATAAAAGTCTTACTGATCCCAAACAAAATATATATATACACACATAATGTGTATTTTACAATATACAAATGAAACCAATAGCAAAAACTCAGTATATATAATATTAAATTAATGTATCATCTGAGGTATTTGGTTTTTAAGAAGTCTTGAGAAGCATAAATTGAGTCGTATGTGTTGTAATCTTGTAATATTTGATGCGATTTGCTCTTTTGTTTTGTTCATTTCCAGTCATTACACATTGTTTCAAAGCAGCTTCACAGAAAAAACATAACATTAGTCTTTAGGAGATCTTAAGGTCTTATTATTAGAGGACAACATTTATGTTTGGACACGACAAACCATCAAATCTTATTGTTTATGGCTTTATATGAGTGTATGTGTATGGGCGGAGTTGGATATAAATGATGTTTGTGGACTAAAGTTATTGATGTCGTGGCAATTATTGATGAGATGTGTAGAGTTTTGTAGTGTTGGTGGACTGGTGAGGTTTAAAGATTACAAACATTTGTTTCTTTTTAAAGCTGAAATCAACACAAACTTCAGATGAAGCCCGATCACATGACGCTCTGTTGATCGTGTGCAGACATTTGTCTTCATGGGTTCTGCGTTTATGAACGGCAAACAATCTCAAACAATCATAGCCAGTTTTCCTCTTCTGTCAGACCCGTGTTTGTACATCCGTTTCATTAGCAATCCGTCGTCAGACTGAGTTTCCTGCTGCTGCCACTAGATGGAAGCAGAAACCCAGAGATGAATTGAGGTTAGCGGGGAAACACTGTACTTCAGCAGGGATTCATTACTCAAGATGATAATGTTTTGGCAAGATCCTTTATAAATGTTCTGTATAAAGCTTAACAGATCACTCATGCACATTCAAATATAAATGCTTGTATAACATTTAAAATATAAATCAAACATTTTATGAGGTTTCTAACTTTCTGAACACTGCTAAAAGTGATGCTCTTACTCAGTGTTTGTGTCTTGTTTTCCATTACAAATATCGAAACGTTCCTAATTCAAAATACATTTACTGGAGAAGTAAAATGACATCAGATTTCAAGTCTCGTTTTCTGAAAAATGCGGCAAGATGAAGCGAGTTTATGCTAAAAATGCCAACAAACATCTGCTAATGGGCTAGGAATTTCAGTTAATGATTTTTCTGACCCCATTTGCTGATGTAAACTCTCATAATTTTGATCAGTTTGTCATAAAACAAGACTTAATAAATGTCCAATAAATGTTTCTCAATTTGAGAATCTTTAGATATTTGTACTAGAAAACAAGGCAAAACCAGCATTTTTTGCAGTGAATGTTTATAAAGTGATGTTGTGGAGTTGGATGTGCGTCTCAGCTGTAGTTCGGCCGTTCAGAGAGTTTACGGTGTATCAGACAGTCAATAAATCTGCGCTCAGACAGACACGTGCCATTTAACCGGACGCTCGCGCCTGCATTTGTTTTGCTCGGGTAACTGTTTGTTGTCTGCTCGACCTGTCAATTTTCAGATAATGTGAGTTGAGAGAGAAAGACAGAGAGAGACAGACAGTATTTACTGTTTTCAGAGGGACATCTTGCTCTCTGATGTAAACTTTCATTGTCCTTGTATTACAAATCTCGTAATATATTATAATTGGTTTTATACATTTATTTATTTATATTTTTTATTTATTTATTGTAAAAACTTTTTGTTAAAAATAAAATGTATTAGTGTATTTACATAATTTCTAATGTCAACTAATTATTAATTTTAAAAAATGGTAGCAAAATTATTTGTGTATTAATATATAATTTTTGATATATGTGTGTGTATATATATATATATATATATATATATATATATATATATATATATATATATAGTGTATATATAGTGTAAGTATTAAATTAATAAAATCAATTAGAACTAATTAATTATAATTATATAATTAATTAAATTAATATATGCACACATACATACATGCAAAAAATTATATATTTCTGTTTATTTTTATGATTAGATTTTTGTATATATTTATTTATTTTAATAAGTGTTTTAATAATATAAAGTCTAATAATATAAATATGAAGTGATTCCTTTTGAAATTTTATTAAATTTAAGCATTGTATCTAGATGTGTTAAAAATAAATTTTTTGTGTATTTATGCAATTTTAAATTTAATTGAAATAAATATTACATTTAATTGAATGTGTGTGTGTGTGAATAAAGTATTAAATTAATACACATTTATAAAATTATTAATGAAAAAATGTAATTATAATTAATTAATTATAATTATATAATTAATAAAATTAATACATACACAAATTATATATTTTTATTTATTTTAAGTGTTTATTTTAATAATGTGAAGTCTTTTGTTCATCTTTATTGTAAATGAAACATAACCTCCATTTGTTTATGGTGTAATAGAGCAGGATTATGAGTGAAGTGATTCCTCTTGAAATTTTATTATATTTATTGTAATAATTTGTAATTTTAAGTATTGTACCTAGATATCTCAAAAATAAAATTATGTAATTTTTAATGTGAAGTAAATATTAATTTTAATTAAATATTTGTGTGTATATAATCAAAGTATTAAATAATACAAATTAATAAAATTAGTAAAATTAAATATAAGTAATTATATAATTAATAAAATGAACACACGAATCTTATAATTTTATTTATTTTAATAATTAGATTTATTTTTTATTTATTTATTTATTTTAATAAGTGTTTATTTTAATAATATAAAGTTGTTAGTTTGTCTCTATCATTAATGAAACATAACCTCCATTTGTTTATGGTGTAATAGAGCAGGATTATAAGTGAAGTGATTCCTCTTGAAATGAATCTTTCTCTGTATGTGAACAGCATGATCCTGATGACTCGTGTGTGTGTGTGTGTGTGTGTGTGTGTGTGTGTGTGTGTGTGTGTGTTTGAGTGACAGCCGCGGCTCTGATGTCGTGTTTTACGGCTCTTGTAAAGTATACGGGAGGTAAAATGTCAATTAGAGGAAGCATCCCTGATCATTCAGCCGCCGTTCACTAGTTCCACACCATTAATATTTATCATGCCGCTCTGCCCCGGGGCCCAGAGGCTCATGGGTAATGATGTGCACTAATGTCCGCCCCTTATTACCACAGCGCTCGCTCGCGTGTGTGTGATATTAAGTGTTCCTGTCACAATGCGTTAACGCCGACACGCTGTTCTCCTGCTAACACACGGCGACTCTCGCCAGCGACCCGCGCCTTTAATTAGGACCAGACCGACACGTCACGATGTGAGCGTATCAACCGCGTCCTGCTTTGCTCAACGATGGCAGATTAAAAACCTCCGTTCTCTAAGAGAATCAGCAACAGATCCATTGTCTGATAGCAGATGATGAATGCTGGATCATGATTTTGAGGAAAACTCACATGCATCAGATGATGAACAAAACAGGGTGATTGTTGTTATCATTATTATAAATAAATAGATGATTATCTACAATGACATTCACAGAAATTAAACAAACTGACATATAAATAGAATGAGATCCACAAATATGAGGATTAAATTCACAAATATCTAAAATGAGATTTGCAAATAAAAAAATATTTACGAATGTTTTTTTTAATGTTGAGAATCGGTTCTTTTTATGCAGTTGTGAATTTGTAAACTTTTCTAGCATCAATGCGCACACAATTCCACAAATAGGTGGACTCCACCCACCATCTACTCTGGCCAATCAGATAATGGCTATATTGTGCTGACCAGTCCTAGTATGTGGGTCCTTAAAAATTTGGTGTGATCAAATTACGGCCATAAAAAGTAATACATGTTATCATTTTGGTTCGCACATTTGTCTATTTTTTGGAATAAGCAGCCAAAAGTAGAAAAGCATAGACATTTCAAAATAAGAGTATATTTCAGGCCTATGTATGATTAATTGATTGCTTGATTACTTATTAAATAATTTATCAAAAAATAATTTAAAATATATATATTTTTTACATTATTTTTAAATAATTTTAAAAATGTCAAATTAATAATGACTTATTTTTAAAATAAATATTGAAAAAAAAAAATACATTTTTTTAATAATGTAGGGGTCAGAAAAATCAACTTGTTTTTACTTTAACTTAGGTTTATTTTTATGACTTTTATGATATTTCTCAACTAATTTTGTCATTTGTAATTTTGCATTTTTTTTCATTTTTTATTTTATTTATTTATTTATTTTTTTTATTTTTTTTAAGACCATAACAAATCAGAATCTTAAGTCTTCAGGAATCACAAATTGTGGTTAATTAATTTAATACACTACTGTTTATAAGTTTAGAATAATTAGGACTTTTTTTAAAGAAGTGTCTTTGATCAAAAATACAGTTAAAATGTGAAATATTATTACAAATAACAGTTTTATATTTAAATCTGTAAATATTTTGAAGTATCTGGCAGTTCAGTCAAGGTAAACTCTTGTATTTTCTCTCTGAACCGCCTCGTCAAAGGAAAGAAAGACTACGAACATTATTGAACACATTCAGGATATAGTTTTTATCAGTATTGGCACGCTCATCTTTTTATTGCCTTTCTTTAAACTGATTCATTCAGCAAACTCTAATATTGATGGACCTTTACTTTGTGCATTGATATATGAGAACATAAACTAATTTTAGTACATGCTGTATGTAAATATTGAAAACGACATGTCTTGAGAGCCTGTTTAATTAATAGAAGTATTTGAGATTCTTGATTTATTTCGAGATTGTAAGGGTTTGTTCTGTAACTGTAACTGCGTGTGATATTAATTTTATTTGTGGAGGTCTTAAAATGTCTGCAGCAGCGTGAGTGTTTTCTATGAGTCTCTCAGTGATCTCGCGGCCCGTCCGTCTGCGTCTCTGTCGGATGAGTGTGTCGTGACGGCGGTGGAGAATGTCGCGCTGACGGCTGATAACATGCGCCGTTATCCCGCGTGGATTAGAGTCGTGTCAGGCGCTGTAATGCCATGAATCCTTAGACAGAAGAGCCCTTCTGAGGAATGGCACTGAGAGAGGCGTATTTGAGGAGAATAACACACGATACAGATCTACAGGAGAATGTTCTCAATTCAGTTTGGTATTGTATTGAAGTACAGTGTGTGTCGACCTGCAGTGTTTTTGCACTCCAGACATCAATATTCCTCAACTTTTATGGTTCTTATGATCATAATGGAGCATCATGAACACTGTAGATCGGTGGGTCTCAACCAGGCCACAGTGTGACTTATTTATTTTAAAAAATAACTACATATATAATTTAACTTATTTGTAATAAAATAAGGCAAATTTAAAAAAAAATAAAATAAATTATTTACATTTTAATATTTACATTTATTTAGACTTAATTATTGTTTGTTTGTTTTTTTTTCAAATAATTATTTTTTAAAATAAGTCATGGTTAGACTTATTTTAAAAATTATTTGAAATGTTTTTTTTTTTTTTTTTTTTTACTTTTTTAAATTTATTTATTTTTAAATAATATGGTGTAAATACAAAAATAAGGTTGTAAACTGAAATGATATTTAGTTTAAGAGGTTTTGTTTTATGATAAAATAAGTGAGTTTATGCTTAAAAGAAGAAAAAAGTAACTGCCAGTGGGGTCAGAAAAATCAACATGTGTTTACTTTAAAATTATTTTTCTGTCTGCATTTGCAGATAATTGTTCTTGTTTTAATCATAAACTCAACTAATCTTGATTTTATAATTTCATTAGTCTAATGTAATTTTGCATTTATTGTTTTTTTGTTTTTTTTGAAGAACGTAACAAATCAGAATCTTAAACCTTGTGGAATCACAAGATTAATTAATTTTTAATAAATATTTGTAATATTTTTAAAATAATTGAGTACACTGCCATTCAAAAGTTTCTAGTATTATATATTTTTTTTAAATGTTTTTTTTTTTTTTTTCTCTTTTGAAAGAAGCTTTTTCTGCTCACCAAACCTCTATTTATTTGATTGAAAATACAGTAAAAATTGTGAAATATTATTATATTTTCCAGTAGCTGTTTTCCATGTGAATATCTGTTAAAATGTAATTTATTTCTGTGATGCGCAGCTGAATTTTCAGCATCATTACTCCAGTCTTCAGTGTCACATGATCCTTCAGAAATCATTCTAATATGCTGATTTGCTGCTCAACAAACATTTCTGATTATTATCAGTGTTGGAAACAGTTGTGCTGCACAATATTTTTGTGGAAACCGTTGTGCATTTTATTTTTCAGGATTCAAAGATGAATAGAAAGTTCAAAGAACAGCATTTATTTGAAATAGAAGTTATAAAGGTCTTTACTGTCATTTTTGATCAATTTAATGCATCCTTACTGATTAAATGTGTTATTAATCAGATGTATAGATGTATTCAGAACAGTGAGGGCGTGAGACGCTGCTCTTAACACATAACCTGCTTAAAATATCACAAACTAAATCCAGCGTCTCTTACATCAGTGTGGGACGGAGCCGGTCGAGGCCGTTTGAATGTGCCGGACGTCACTGGAGTAATATTGTAGAGCAATAATTCACACACACCATCAGTCAAGCTCTCCTAAACACACACACACACACACACACACACACACATGCAGACGTCTGGATGTGTGCTGAACGACAATCGATGAATCTGCCATCAGACGTGAATTATGAGGGCGAGGCGTTGGAGAAATTTAAAGCGAAATATATACGCGCCTAATGGATTATATAGAAACAGATGCATCTGATATGAGCGGCCCTCAGAGACCAAACACGGCTCTGACACGCACACGCGTGATCCTACATACACACACACGTAAACACTTGTAAACCCGTGCAGTGTGTGTGTGTGTGGTCAGATTGGTTTAGCAGGGGTGAGTAAATCACGTGTGTGTGTGTGTGTGTGTGTGTGTGTGTGTGTGTGAGATAATGATGTGTGCGGAGCGTGTGTGTCTGCCCTCGGCCCCGTGTGAGTGTGTGTAAGGGCCACAGTGAAGGTGAGGCTGTCATATCGATCTTTTTAGTGCTAAAATATGAGCCACTTTACTCTGCTCCCCAGCGCAGTGATGTGAAAAATAATAACTTGGCCCCAAATTAAAAATATTGATCGCTTAGGAGGTGTTGAGAGCAAATAAACATCCACTGAAGGATTTTTCACCCGCCCAGCCTCTCTCGCCCATCTCTCTCTCTCTCTCTCTCTCTGTGCACTGTAAACATGAGCTGTGTTTGTGTGTGTCCCTTTAGATCTGTTCCAAATGCTGCTGAGCCGCCTACTTAGACAGTATTTTAAGGCATCGTAGATGAGAATCTCACAATGCATTGCAAGTGTTTAGTGGAAAAAGTTTGAGATGCGATGCTAGTAGTAGAAAATGACAATTAAATAAGTGATAAAATTACATTATTTTCGTCAGATTAATAGTGCATTATTTTTCCCAATATTTATTTTACACTGCATTTATGCATTTGGCAGATGCTTTTATCCAAAGTGGATTGCATTACATGACCTGGACCGCAAAACCTGTCATAAGGGTCATTTTTTAATTTTTTAAATTTTAACAACTGAAAGCTAAATCAATGAGCTTTCCATTGACGTGTGGTTTGTTAGAATAGGACAATATTTGGTCGAGATACAACTATTTGAAAATCTGGAATCTGAGGGTGCAAAAAAATATTGCTGAACATGACACTGAATTAAAAAAATATTGAGAAAATCACCTTAAAGCTGTCCAAATGAAGTTATTAGCAATGCATATTACTAATCAAAAATTAAGTTTTGATATATTTTTACAGTAGAAAATTTACAAAATATCTTCATGGAACATGATCTTAATGTCCTAATGATTTTTGGCATAAAAGGAAAATCGATCATTTTGACTCATACAATGTATTTTTGGCTTTTGCTACATATACCCGTGCTACTTAAGACGGTTTTGTGGTCCAGGGTCATGTACAAGTGTGTGTGTGTTATTTTAGCATAATTGAGATACTATTATAGTTTAATTGTATTATTTTTTAGCAATTTCTATTTTATATTTTCCATTTTAATTTTTCTTTACATTTTTCATACATTTTGTAAACATGTTTTACATTTTATTTTTATTTTTTATATTTTACAAAGTATTTTTAGTTTTTTTGTCTGTATAGTTTTAATGCATTTTTATTTTAGTTTTAGTTATTTTAGTGCATCAAGTTAAAATAAACTAAAATGAGAAATGCTGTCTTGGCAACTAGTTGAAATAAAGTTTAAAAATACTTTTACATTTAATTTACTTTATTTTTTTTTAATTTCAGTTAGCAGGTTTTATATTTAGGCCTCACTGATCTGAGCTTACATACTACATACATACTTTAAAATTTAAAAATAAATTTACATTATTTCAGTCAGATTAATAGTGCATTATTTTTCAGAATATTTATTTTACTTTGCATTTATGCATTTGCCAGATGCTTTTATCCAAAGTGGATTGCATTCAGTGTGTGTGTGTTACTTTAGTATAGTTTAGATACTATTACAGTTTAATTTTATTATTTTAGCAGTTTTTATTTTTAGATTTTACTTTTTAATTTTGTCTTAATTAAAAATTTTCATTAAAATTTGGTAAAAAAAAATTACAGTTTTAATTTTTTTTTCTATTTTAGTTTTAGTTATTTTAGTACATCAATTTAAAATAAACTAAAATGAGAAATGCTGCCTTGGCAACTAGTTGAAATAAAGTTTACAAATATTTTTACATTGTATTTAATTTAAAACATTTTTTTAATTTCAATTAGTAGGTTTTATATTTGGGCCTCACTGATCTGAGCTTACATACCCCCGTTGTTAAGTGAATATTTCCAAACGTATCCACAAATAACGCTTTTTTTTACTCAAAAACTGTAGTCATAAACTCAGATTAATGAGTTCTACGATCAATCAGTTCTAAAAAGAAACACAAAACCTGTGATAATTGAAAGAAAACAAGCAGATTAAAGAGAATAAATCAAGATTTGGTCATAATGTAGCATAATGACAGATTTAATCAATAAATAAGTTATTTATTATTATTATTATTATTATTATTTAATAAATATGCATCATTCTCTGAAAAATAGTTACATTATTTCAGTCAGATTAATAATGCATTATTTTTCTCAATATTTATTTTGTGTGTTTTAGTATAATTGAGATGCTATTGTGGTTTAATTTAATTTATTTTATGTATTATTTATTTTATATTTTTCATTAATTTTTAGTTAGAATTTTGTTAATTTACTTGTCCGTATAGTTTTTATAAAGTTCTTCTTAAATTTATTTAAGCTTAATTTTATTTTATTTAATTATTTTTTCTTTCAATTAGCAACCTAATTTTAGGGTTGAATATTGCTGAAATTATCCACAAATGTTGTTTTTCACAAGATTTTATCATAATGTAGTATAATGAGATTTATTCATTTATTTATTTGTTATTTAATAAATATGCATCATTCTCTGAAAATAGTTACATTATTTCAGTCAGATTACTAATGTGTTATTTTTCCCAATATTTATTTTACATTGCATTCATGCATTTGGCAGATGCTTTTATTCAAAGTGTCTTACATTGCATTTAAAGTTATCATTTCTTGCTTATATGTGCATATGTAAGTGTGTGTTATTTTAGTATAATTGAGATTTTTTTTTTTTTTTTTTTTTTTTTTATTTTTAAATATATTTTTGGTTTTAATTTTTTTTAATTTATTTATTGTCTGTATAGTTTTGAAACATTTTTATTTTAGTTTTAGTTATTTTAGTACATCAAGCGAAAGTAAACTAAAATGAGAAATGCTGGCAATTTTTTTTTTTTTTTTTTTTTTTTACATTTTAATGTCATTATTTCTTTATTTTATTTCTTTATTTTATGTATTTCAATTAGCAGGTTTTGTATTTAGGCCTCACTGATCTGAGCTTACGTACCTATGTTTTTAAGTGAATATTGGGAAAATTATCCATGAATAATGCTTTTTTTAACTCAAAAGCTCGTAAGCTCAGATTACTGAGGCCTACAGTCAATCGTTTCCAAAAATAAACACAAGCTGTGCTAACTGAAAGAAAACAAGCAGATTAAAAAGGCTGAGTCCAACATTTGCTGATAGTGTAGCATAATGAGAGATTTACAAACAAGGCTGGTTATTTTTGACCAGAAGCACCAAATTAGGTAAAGGATTTTGAGCACAAAATGTAGTAAGGTGCTGCCTGTGTAGTTCACTAGGTTTCAGAAGAGAGCTGAATCAGATCCAGATCTCGTTGCGTTTCCTCTTGCGTTCCATGTCGCGTCGAGCGCATCGGTCATCATTTTCTGCGCATCTGCTCCTGCCTTCCTTCTTTTATATCCTTGCGGTAACGGATGAGCTGCCAGCGGCCCATCAAACATGTGGGAAAACAATTGGCACAAGGTTAATTTTATTGCTAGCTCCATGCATTTGTGAGCAGCAGCGAGGCGTCCTGATGAATGGCCTTCCTGCGCCGACGGGAATTCAAATGAGGCCGCGTGAAGGGAAAGCGCTTCTGAAATTCACATGAATCTGACACAAACTTCAGCCCAAACGCTGTTAGGACTCTTAAAATGTGTGAATGTCACTCGTTATCAAAGCGTACGTCTCTATCTGTGCTCAAATGCTGTTATGAAACATTCAGAGCCGCTTTTTGGCTTTTAAGCCAGCAAATTGATTTTAATTCAGTGTCATGTTCAGCAGTTCTTGTTTTACTCTCATAGTAAAGCCATGATTCATTCTGTGCATGTTTACAGTAGTGTTACTTTATGAACGGAGCACATTTCATCTGATCAGCCCGTGACCTTCCTGTTGACAGTTTCCTCTTACGGCTCGAGTCTCAAATGTTTAATTTCATGAGCGGCCCCTGAACGCGCACACACACACACACACACACACACACACACACACACAGAGTGCTCATTCCTCTTGTCTCTGTCAGGTGTGTTTTAGGCATTAGTTTGTGTTTCTCGTTCACATGGACGCCGTCAGACGCCGCTGTCCTCTAAAAGACTCTCTTTAATTACGGCAAACTGACTTTGCTTACCCTTCATTTGGCACATCTCTCACCGAGCGCATTTGTTTGTGTGTGATATCAACACACACACACACACACACACTCCATCAGCATTATTAATGCAGCTAAAAGCATCTTAATGCTGTGGCTCATCATTAGCCGTGTGTGTGTGTGTGTGTGTGTGTGTGTGTGTGTGTGAGAGTGTGTCAGTGGACCAGCAGTGTCAGGTCAAAGGTCAGTCAGTCTCAGTGTGTGTCTTCATAAAACTTAATTTCTGCTTATAAATACATTTGATTTTTCAATCTAATTTCATGCCGTGTTTCACCATGTCAAAACTTTGGAACCTATGAAGTCTCCACAAAAAATTAGTTTTTTTTTTTTTTTTCCTCAAAATCTATTACATTTTCCTAAATTCTTATAATAAATTCTTAAATATGTATGTTTTGTTTTTTTGTTTTTTTTACCTCAAATTCTGTTTAATTTTTCCTCCCAACTTGTGTTTTTTTTCTTTCCCAAATAGTTTTTTTTTTTCCATAATAGTTTTAATTTTCCCAGAGCTTTTATTTTCCCTAAATCACCCCCCCCAAATTCCATTTTATTTTCCCACAAATTCTGTAAAATTAACAATTGCAATAATTTATAACAATTTTAACAATAGTTGTACCCTGTGAAATGTAATTTGTTTTTCCCAGAAATTCTAATTTTTTACTGTATTGTTTTAATTTTCCCAGATTCTGTGTTTTATGACTTAATACTTATTATAAAAATGTTGGTAATCAAATAAATGCATTCAACCTGAAAAATTCAGTTGATCCTTTTAAAATGTAAACAAATAAAATTTAAAATTCTTGGCAAACAAAGTGTTACACAGCTGTTTAAATCAAAATTTGGGTAAAAAGATTGAGAGAGAGTGCTTAAAATATTTTATTTTATTTTATTTTATTTTATTTTATTTTATTATTATTATTACTTTAAGAAATACATTTTGTTATATAATAATAATAATAATAATAATAATAATAATAATGTATTTCTGTTATAATTTCTTAAAGTTATACCAGACTTTTATTTTGGCAGGTTGTTGTAAAAATCTTAGAGTTTGTGTGTATCTGATGATAGATTTTATCAAATTACATCATTTTCTCTACTTTTGATTTATACATCCATATTCTGTGACATTCCATGCTATATAGTAAATTCCATTCCAATTTTATGACTGAATTCCATTCGTGTTTTTCCGCATTGCTGAAATCATAGATCCCTACAAACCTGATTTGAGTTGTGTGGCGTGTGACTCTGAATGAATAAGCATCACAGTTTCGCACTTGTATTTGATTTTTCAGATGGGTTAGGGTTAGTATAGGGTATAGGGTATAATGTTAAGTCAAACATCACTAGTAAGTCATTTATTTAGTGAAGTAATCAGATGCACAATTTTCACCTGCTGGGTGCAACCCTGTCAGGAAGTTTGTAGTCTAGTAGTGTTGATCTCTCGTCCTCAGATCACTGACTCTGTGTCTCTCAGTTGACTGTTAGGAGCGTTGAATCTGACGCTGGGCATTGATTTGGGAGTCCGTCTGACGCCCTCCGGTCACCGCGCTAACGGACTATTAATGAGTCGCACAGCGGCGACACGAATCAACGGGCCTCTGATGGATCGCCGGCGTTCTGGGGCAAAAATCTGCTGCCGGAGTGAGATCTCAATAGCGATTAGCATATAACGCATTAGAAATGCAGCGCTCCACCTCTGCTAATTAAATACCCAAAGGTTGCATTTGTTGTTCTTATTTATCCTTTATTGACTCGCATTTAATAATTCATTAAGCCCAAGCATTTGGGCCTCGTTACAGTGCTTGATGAAGAGCCCACGAGTGCATGCGGCAAATCCCAGCGCAGAGAGACGGAGAGAGAGAGAAAGAGCGCTGTCTTCTGTCAGGATTTTGGTGATGCCTACGAGGGGCTCTTTAACATGTCAATCGTGTCCTTTAACGTTTAGCAGCCAAATGCGGCTCTCAGACTGAACTAGCAGTCGTATTTCTCACACAGACTCGTGTCGGACAGCTGGAGAGAGCAGAGCGTTTGATCGGGTCTTATAATGTCAGCCCCGTCACACTGCGTCTTAAAGGGTTCTCCACCCCAAAATGAAAATTTTGCCATGAATCACTTACCCCCATGTCGTTCCAAACCCGGAAAAGCTTTGTTCGTCTTTGGAACACAATTTAAGATATTTTGAAAGAAAACCGGGACTGTCCCATTGACTGCCAGGTAAATACCGCTGTCAAGATCCAGGAAAGTATGAAAGACGTCGTCAAAATAGTCTATCGGCCATCAGTGGTTCAACCATAATTTTGGTTGAAAACGAACTAAAAGCAGTTGGTCGAGACAAACTTTGAATATTTGCTTGACAAAGCCTTGTTTGAAAGTTTTAAAAAGTTGAAAAAATCTTGATGTTTGAAGGTTCATTGAGGGATGGATAGATAGAAGAATGGATAGATATTCCAACAAATCCCACAGATATTTAGATATTTGGTTGGATTGAAATTCAGATAGTAATCTGGATGGATAGATAGATGTTCAGATGGGTATTTGGATGGATAGATATTCAGATAGATAATAGGATGGATATTCAGATTGATAGATATTCAGATACAGTAGATAATTATAAGACATTTGGATGGATAGATATTCAGATAGATATTTCCTGGATAAATATTCAGATGGATAGATATTCAGATAGATATTCAGATAGATATTCAGATGAATTTGGATGGATAGATATTCAAATAGATATTTGGATGGATATTTGGATGGATGGATAATCTGATGGGTAGATATTCAGATAGATATTTAGAAATATACATTAAGATGGATATTCAGATGGATATATATTCAGATGGATAGATATTTGGTTGGATAGATATTCACATGGATAGATATTTCACTGGATAAATATTCAGATGAATAGATACTCAGATAAATAATCAGATAGATATTCAGATAAATTTGGATGGATAGATATTCAGATAGATAATCAGATTAATATATATATTCAGATATTCAGATAGATATTCAGATACATTACATATTTGGATAGACATTTGAATGGATAAATATTCGGATGGATAGATTTCAGATAGATAATTGGATAGATAGATATTCAGATAGCTGATCAAATAGATATTCAGATAGATAATTGGATAGATATTCACATAGGTAACTGGATAGATAAATAATAAAATATTTGGGTGAATAGATATTCAAATAGGTAGATATTCAGAAAGATATTTGGATAGATATGTATAAGAATAGATATTGAGATAGATATTTGGATGGATAGATATTCAGAGGTATATATTCATAGATACTTGAAAGGATACATATTCAGAAAAATGGATAAATATTCAGATTTTTTCAGTTTTTTGGATAGATATTTAGATAGATAATTAGATAGATATTCAGATATATATTCAGATAGATATTTGGATGGATAGATATTCAGATTTTTGGATAGATATTTAGATAGATAATTGGATAGATAGATGTTCACAGATAATCAGATAGATAGATATTCAGATATTTGGCTGGATAGATATTCAGATAGACAATCGGATATTGAGATAGATAGATAGATAGATAGATAGATAGATATAGATATGATTACAGAAGTGTGTGCAGCTGTGATGAAGCTCAGTAGTGTGAAAGGTTTGATGTGAATGTGATTGATGGTTAAACTGATATGAATCTTTTCATGTAAACTGTAATGTGAGATTCTGCTCATTCCGTTCCAGATTCCAGCGCACGAGTTTCAGTCTGTGTCGCTGTTCCTCTCATTCCGAGCGCCGTAATCAGGTTTGGCTGCGTAAATCAGATCAGCGTGATCCGTCAGACGCAGAGACTTCATCCGCTGCTTTAAACACACATAAGCAGACGGGCCTCTCTCTCTCTCTCTCTCTCTCTCTCTCTCTCGTGAGCAAATCATGACATCTGAATCAAACATTAACCCGCTTAATTACTGACCGATTGTCATTTTCATTTACACTGATGCAGTATTGATCACACAGAGCGAGCGCTGGAATTAAAGCGGCGCGCGGCGCGATGGGATCTCCTCCTAATGAACTGACGGCATGCGCCGGCATGAATCCGGGCCTGCTGGAGAACAGGGGAAATAATGGGGTGTTGGGGTTACTCATTCGCCGCCATGCACCAAATCTCCCGTGATTCATGCGCCGGGCCGCCGTGTTTGCCTGCCGCGTCCCGCACGCCTGACCTTTCCGCAGTTAAAGTGTATATCTATCCGGCCGTCTGCGGGGACGCGCCGGCGCTCCGGCGGATCTTCGGGGACCCATCAGAGACTAATCCAAACACGCCGCAGACGGGACGCTGCGCTCCTGCCATCCGCCGCGGCCGAGTGTGAGCAGCAGGACGGATATGTCACGTACGTGCGGTTAATGCTGCTGAGAAATCGTTATCTTCCATCCAGGCCATTTCTCACATGCCACCAGTCATAATGGTGTTTTCTCGCCTCTCTTCCTGCCCTCGTGTGCTCTTATTGCTTCAGTGGATGGAGACCCGTGTGTGTGTGTGTGTGTGTGTGTGTGTGTGTGTGTGTGTGTGTGTGTGTGTGTGTGTGTGTGTGTGTGTGTGTTACGTGTCAGCTTTGAGTATTAATGGAAATGGTTCAAATGAGTGTCTAAATTACGACCCAAAACAGTTCACACAGTTTACAATTATTCCCCCAAATTCTATTTTTTAATTTTAATTTTTCTAGATTTTAAGGCTGTATGAAATCTGTTTTATTTTTTCTCAAAATTAATTTTTTCTCAAATTCTGTGTTTTTGAATTCTGTATTAATGCTTTATTTGTTACTTATTGTTTATTTATAAGAAATTAATACTTTTATTTATCAAGGATGCATCAAACTGATCAAAAGTGACAGTGAAAACATTTATAATGTTACAAAAGATTTCTTTTTTAAATAAATGCTGTTGTTTTGAACTTTCTATTCATCTGTGAATCCTGAAAAATAAAATGTATGATGGTTTCCACAAAAATATTGTGCAGCAACTGTTTTCAACACTGATAATAATCAGAAATGTTTCTTGAGGAGCAAATCAGCATATTAGAATGATTTCTGAAGGATCATGTGACACTGAAGACTGGAGTAATGATGCTGAAAATTCAGCTGCGCATCACAGAAATAAATTACATTTGAACAGATATTCACATAGAAAACAGCTGTTTTAAATTGTAAAAATATTACACATATTTACTGCATTTTAATCAAATAACTGCAGGTTTGGTGAGCAGAAGAGACTCTTTCCTAACCTAAAACAAACCAACCTCAAAGCCCCAGCAGTGTAAATATCTCATGCAGGTTGTGAACTTAAACTTTTTCCATCAGAGCTTCTCTAGTTCAGTGGTTAGTCCGGTACCAAAGGTTAGTTGAAGTGTTTGACTGCGGTTGAATTAATAATCTGCTTTAATGACTGTGCATTATGAGTAATGTGAGGCCTGTGTGTTGGAGCGGATGAGAAGTGTTTGTTGTAACGGCTTCAGCTGCGTTTCATCATCAGATTAGCTGCGTCTGACGCTCTGAGTCCCTCCGTTGGCACCGGACGCGTGTTCTGCTGGATTGTGGGATGTGTTCAATACCCGTAATGGGGTTGGCAGGCGCCGCGTGTCCGGCGCTTTTCACTCGTCTGCTGTTATCCGATTGGTTTATTCTATCACTCCTGTATTGTTTAGTTAAACAGCGCCGCATTTACATGAACCTGTAACCTACAACCACCACTTAACAGAATTAACAGACCACCCAGACCTCTTTTCTTTTCTTGTCTCTTTTTTTTCTTTTCTTTTCTTTTAAATTAATTAATTTTTTAAAATATTTTGCATTTTTTTATCATGTATTTTTCTTTTTTTCTTTCTTTCTTTCTTTCTTTCTTGTTTTACTATTTGTATTTATTCATTATTTATTTGTTTTTTATTTGTAATATTTTATATTTTTATATATAATCTAATATAATCTAGATAAGTTATTCTTTTTTTCTTTCATTTGGATTTGATCTATCTATCTGTCTATCCATCATCTATATATATCTATCTTTACTTTTTTTTTTTTAAATGTATTTATTGATTTAATGTATTTAATTATTTGTTTTTTTTATTATTTTTCTTTCATTTGGGTTTTATTTCTATTTTTTATTTATTTATTTTAAATCATTTTTCAGACTGCCTGTCTATCTGTCTATCTATCTATTTTTTTTACATTTTTACTTTATTTATTCAAGTTTTATTTATTTTTAATATTTTATAAATTTTCTTTTTGTTATTAAATGTATTATGTAAAATTCAAAAATGTTATTCTTGAATTTTAATTATTTAATTTAATTATTCATTATTTTTCTTTCATTTGGATTTGTCTATTTTTTAGCTATTCATTATCTATTCATTTAATTTATTTAATTATTCATTATTTTTCTTTCATTTGGATTTATATCTATCTATCTATCTATCTATTGTTTTACATTTTTTAAATGTATTTATTATTTTCTTTATTTTTAATATTTTTAAATGATCTTTTTTTGTTATTAAATTATATATAATGTAATCTAATAAGGTATTCTTTATTTATTGATTGATTTAATTAATTTAATTATTCATTATTTTACGTTAATCTGAATTTTATTTTGGATTTCTAATTTTTCTTTTCTTTTATTTATTTGTTTTTTTGTTCATTTTTTATTTAGTTTTATTTATTTATTTATTTTCCATGTTTTTAATGCAGCTATATTTTAAATATCACAAACAGCTGTAATATAATATGTGGTGTCATTATGTCAGATTTCAGTGTGTGTTGGTCATTATTGGTTTATATTCTGATCTCTCGGTGTGAAACAGAATTAATTCTAACAGCAGAACGTCTGTTTGCTCATTATAAGCATGTTCGTCTTCAACGTCTGAGATGTTTTCAGCTCCCAAACGGCCGTTATATCTCTTAAAAACAGATTAGTCTGCTATGATTTTGTGATTATTCTTCGGCAAACGCTCGTCATGTCAGTGAAATGATCTGGTCTCGTATTAAAGATGCACAGGCCGATTGATTTGACACGGCTCTTAAGTGCAGCTCATGAAGATGAAGATTGTCTTTGTTTCTCGTGTCCGCCGAGGGTTTGGCATCTCTAATGCTCATAATCAACCTCTTTTTCTGCTGCCCTGGACCTTCCTCCATTGATTTTCCTCAGGAAAATGAATCCCGTGTCTTCGAGGTCACAGAGTTCAGACAGGAACGAGGAGGATGAAGGTGATTACAGATATTTCATAGACCCCTGGACAGTTCAGGAGTTTTATTTCTATTTTGTTATTATTTTAAAAGACTGTTTCGACATGTCTGTGTTCAATATATGCATTAGACAAACTTTGATGGCGTTGAACAAACTTCTAAGGTCTTATAGGCCATGCGGAAGTTGAATTCTTTCAGATATATACAGAATTAAAAGAAAGAAATGTGTAAACATACTGTAAATCTAAAGTTTTCATGTGGAGATTTTGGAGTCTGTTTGTCAGTAATGCTGTGTTGGTTTTGTGGATATGAAGCGGCCTGAAATGAATCATGTGATGGACGCTAAACGAACGAACAGGACGTTGTTTATCTGCTGTGGGCGCATTTCATCAGAGCACCTGGTCCAAAACCTTCAGAAAGAGTCGCTCATGAAGCCATCAAGCAAACATAACCATATTTCAGCGTTTAATTCCGTCCAAGTGGACTTTAATCACAGAGAAAGGAAACTGCAGTCCACATGCTCGCTTTTCTGAATGCTCCGCTTGTGTTCGGAGCCCATCGGCCAATTAGAAACTCATTAAAGGCCTGTGTAATTAGATTGGATGTTATGCTCCTTTAGTTAGATTCAGCTCTTAATGTTAAGCGTCTAATTGCATTCCTGTGCGTTTGTGCAGACAGAGAGCGGATCTCGGCGTTCCCATGAGCTTTATTTTGGGTATGAGATGGACAGAGATGTGGGTCATTCGCTGGCAAATCTTAAGAAACTTATTTGTCAAATGAAACACAGATGAGACTCAAACGAGCCCTCATTCATCTGAAGTTCAGCTCTTTTACTGGGGTCAACTAGTGGATACAACTAAATCTGTTTGTCATTGTTTTTTAGGGGCTGAATTTAGAGATGCAGTTTCTGCAAGTTCATTCATTCATGTATTTATTAATTGCAAAATTCCGTTTTTTTTTTATCTGAATTTTTATCTATTTATTTAATTTAATGTCTTTTAAAATAAAATAAAATATAATAAAAAGTGCAGCCCAACAGAAATTCACCGTATAATCGTTATTGTATTGTGTTTTAATTATATTATATTATATTATATTATATTATATTATATTATATACTTTTTTTTTCCCATTTTAGCCAGACTTTTATTTTGGTGAACTGTCATAAAGATTGAGTTTCTTTACCATGTTTTTAAACAGTTTTTCTTGAATGAAATGAAAGGGAAAGAAATACAAGACAAATTAAAAAATACGCTTAAAAAAATAGAAATAATAAAAATAAATTAAATAATTATTAATTAAATAAATAATTAAAATGACAAATAAATAGAAATTATTAGAAATGAATGAATCAATAATACAAATAAATAAATATAAAACCCTGTTTGCTACACTAAATGACATTAAAAGTATTTATTTATTTATACAAATGAGATGAGATATGACATAAAAAAAGAAAACCTTGTAAATAATACAAATAATAGATAACTAAGTAAATAAATATATAAATAAAGACAAACAAATTAAATAAAAAGGAAAAACAAAACCTTGTAAGTAATACAAATATAAATAAATAAAGAAAAAAAGGAAAAACAAAAAACAAATACAAAAAATACATACATAAATAGAGAGAAAGAATTAAAAAATAATTAAAATGACAAATAAATAGAAATTATTCAAAATTAATAAATAATACACATAAATAAATAAAAAATCTGCATCCTATTTGCAACCCTAAATTAAGTTAAGCATTTATTTTATTTTATTTTATTTTATTTTATTTTATTTTATTTTATTTTATTTTATTTTTGTATTTTATTGTGTGTAATCATACAGATGAGATGGGATATGACACATTAAAAAGGAAAAAAAAAATCTTGTAAATAATAAAATAATAAATAAGTAAATAAATAAAGACAAAAAAATTTAATGAAAAGGAAAAACAAAACTTTGTAAATAATACAAAAATAAATAGACAAATTAAAATACAAAAGGAAAAAAAAACTTGTAAATCAAAAAATAAATAAATAGAGAGAAAGAATTAGAAAATAATTAAAATGACACATAGAAATGATTAAAAATGAATAATAAAGCAAATAAGTAAATAAAAAAATGCATCCTTTGCTACAAAAAATAAAATTAAAAGCATCTATTTATTTATTTATAATTATGCAAATGAGACGGGATACGACAGAAAAAGGAAAAAACAAATGCTTGTAAATAATAAAAAATAAATAAATGGAGAGAGAGAAAGAATTAAAGAAGTAATTAAAAATAAAGATATGTTTAAAAAACATTTTACATTGAATTCAGTGAGTTGTGCACAAGTTGTCTAGCAGCATTGAACAGGAAGTTATGCTGTTGTGTCGAAGTTGCAGGAAGTTCGGTTGTTTCACCGTGTTTCTGTCAGTCTTGGATTCAGCCTGCTGTAATCCCATGATCCTTTGCTCTCTCTGTTCTCTCTTATTTTGAAAACACAACCTGACTTGAGCGTGTTCCCTCCCAGCAGCGCTCTTGATCTTCTTTCATCGGACGTCCCGATACGCCGATCGCCCCGATAAACTGAAGGAGCGTTTGTGTTGTGAAAAGCCCTTTGCATGTGATTATTATTACACAAATCAGGCCGTGACATAATTTGTGGGATGTGAGAAAAGCGCGGCAGCGTTTGCCCGCGTTCTGCGCGTCTTTCTCCGATGCACTGAGGTGTAACTAAGCCCGAATGCAGCGGATCCGACCGACTTTACATAACACATCATCGGCAGCCATCGGCTTTCACATAAAGACAAAGAATCCGCGAGCGATCGGCTAAAGCTTCACGGCTCTCTGATCAGCGTTTGTGCTCTCAAAACACTGAGCTTTAGGCTCCCAGCATCCACCACTCCAAACACTGAGCCGTTAAACAACCCACACCTGTTTGATTGGCTGCCGTCACCGAAACTCTTGTGGGGCATCTTGTCTCATTTTGGAGAAAGTAACAGAAAATCTTAAATCAGAGCAGTCTTAATTTCATAAAGTCGTGTTGCTTTATAGACTACTAAAATTTACATACATGCATACAAAATACTTTCACAGGAGATGCAAAGTGAGGATATGAAGTATCTGAGACTTGTCATAGCACTTACAAATTTTGATTGCTTCCATTGTTCTCATTTGTAAGCTGAAATGTATAAAAGTGTCTGCTAAATGACTAAATGACTAAAATGAAGTCTTGTTTTGAGAAACTGATCAAAATAAAGTGAGTTTATGATTAAAACAAGAACAGATATCTGTCCATGGGGAATGAAAACTTGTTTCCCTTTGAAGTAAGTAGGTTTTTCTGTTGTTTATTTGTATATTGATTTATTGAAATCTTAATTTATCTGATTCCTTATTTATATTATTTTGTGAACAGCCCACTTGATTATTTATGTATGTATTGGATTTATTCACAAATTTTCTTAACTGTCTGTGTACTTACTTTATTTTACATATCTATTATTATTTATCCGCCAAAAAGGCCTATAAAATAAATAAATAAATAAATAACCAAAGTTATGTAATCATTTATATACTTTATTTACGTCGTTATTTTTTTATTGTTTGATTACTTATTTTATATTATTTTCTTAATTGCCTATTTTATTATTTACTTAATTGATTGATTTACTCATTTCTTTATTAACACATTTATTCATTGTTTATTAATTTTCTTGCTTTATTTGTACATTGTAGATATTTTTCTTTTTGTCTGTAAAGTCTATAAATTGGCAAACTTTGAAATCAAAGTTTTTTTTTTTTTTCCCAAATTTATTTAATTTTCACTTATTTTCATATTTATTTACTTACCTATTTATTTACTTAGTTACTTAATTTACTTGATATACATACTTACTTAAGTCTTTACTTATTTGATCACTTATTTATTTTGATTTACTTATTTATCCCTTATTTGGCCACGAAATGTTTAAACTTTAAAATCTTTTATACGTTTATTTTTTTATTTTTTTTCCCAAAAGTTATTTACTTACTTATTTATTTATTTAGTTATTGGTCATTGGTCATATATTAGTCATTGGATGTATTTACTTATTTTTTTAATTGTTCATTTATTTACTTTATTTATTTATTTTGCACCGTATATGTCATTTTTAAATATGTGTGTCTCTGTGTTATTTTCTATACATTTTTAAACTTTAAAATATTTTGTTTTTCCAAAAAGTTATTTATTTATTTATTCTTTACTTTTGATTCCTTATTATTTTCATTATTTATGTACTTATTGGATTTATTGACTTATTTTTAATTTGTTTACTTGATTTATTTATTTTGCACAGTATAATTTTTAAACTTGTGTTTGTGTTATTTTCTATAGATGTCTTTATGTCTTTTACAACTTTTTTCCAAACCTCTCAAGCAGCGCATCCTTGTTTTTCTAGTTACAGTAATATTTCTAATCTAATAAAACAGTCTATAGTTTAATTTTCAAAAAAATCCATTTCCACATCTGCTTCCTTTTATTCAGATTTGAATTAAAGCAGTCGTTCTCAATGCAGCCGGACTCTGGCACGAAGACGATCTCACGATGAAAATGACGTGATGCGTTGGTTTTTTCAAAGCGGATTAGAAGTAGAAGTTGGTTAGAGTTGGTGTCCTTGTGTCTCTTTTGTAAGAGTCGGGGCCGTCACATCCAATCACGTCTGCCGGCGCGGCCGTACGCTCATAATCCAATCAGATGCATAAAGAACGATCACAGGAACCGGGCAGATATTAAAGAGCACGATAATCTAGATTGATGAACATTCAACGTCAACATTAACAATATTTTCATGCGCGGGGAATAAAGAGAAATCGATCGTCCTGTAGAGCGATCCGCTCTGAAAGAGTCTCTATCTAATGAGGATACCTTTTAAAACGGAGAAATATTCTTTTTAATTATTGGACATCTATAGTGGAATATGATTTACATTAATGAGCGTAAGTGTATTAAGGCGTTTTATCATTGGCATCTGGAACAATTAAATGATGGCTTCGCTAGCCGTGCGTGAGCCCCGACGCTCGCTTTAATTAGTAATGGAGGCCCGAATTGTTCGGGGTTTGACGTTTCTGTGTGCAAATCTAATAACGCGGACAATGTTTATCATGTACGTGGCCGTTCGGGAGATGATCCGATTAGCCGAGCACAACATGTTCGCTTTAGGAAACCTTCAGAGGAAGATGCGATTGCGGAGGAAAGCGATGCGAACGTGCGTTTCTTCTCCTCAGTCGTGCATCTTTATGAAACACAGTTGTAGAGAAAGTTGCATGTACGAATAAAGCACTTCTGGGATGCTTTAAAACATTGAGTTTTCCAGCAAAACCATCGTCTGCGCTTTGCTAATCGAATCCGTTTACCTCGTGCCACGCCGCACGAGCACAAGCTGAAGGTACTGTATGTAAGAAAAGCGCCGATTTTTATCCGCTCTGACAGATCGTGGTATATTAACAAAACAGAATATAAATGAGACGTTTAATGTCTCGAGTCTTTGAGACGTCAGACGAGAAATTAGTCCAATAAAGTTGCAGAGAGACCACTGAAGCTTCTCTTAACCTGATCATGTGAGATACGGACGACCACGAATTTATGATCTGACATTATTCAGAGCGGACGAGCGCATGCCATCGAAGGAGCTCATGATGGGAAACTTGGCCTCTTTAAACATCTGAGTCACATGCTGCATGTGTAAAACCCTATGAAATACATTTCATTTATTACAATGAATGAAGAAACATTTTCTTCTCAAATTCTGTTTTCCCCGCATATTCAAATTGATTTTTTTCCCCAAATTCTGTTTAATATTTTTCAGTTTTCATTTTTGAACACTGGTTAAATGATTACACTTAATTTTACTTATCAAAAAACATTTATAATGTCATGTTATGAAACGTAGTTTAACAATTTTAACATTTCAAATCGTTTTTAGCACCTTATGAATACATTAAAAGTTGTTCCAAATTCAGTTTTTTTCTGCATTACATTTTTTTCCTTCATAAATTAAGTTTTAATAATTAAAAGTATGTATAATTAATTGCAATCATTTAGGGTCCTATGAAATGATTTCTGTTTTATTTTTTCTGCTTTTTTTTTTTTTTGGACTGTTTAAATTTAAATTTAATTTTATTAATCCAAAAGCTTGTATAATTAATTAAAATCATGAAACATACACAATTTAACAACAATTTATTAAATGTTAAGAAAAAGTTAACTTTTATGTCCCTATAGAAATATTTTGTTGTTTCTCAAATTTTGTTTTATTTTCACAAAATATTGAATTTTTTTTCGTTTATAATTTTCTGGATTCTACTGTCATGGTTTAATTAAATTTTAATAATTAAAAAAGAATGCCTAATCAACTGAATTCATAAAATAAGTAGTTATTATTATTAATTTATATATATATTTGTGTTTTTTTTTTGTTTTTGTTTTTGTTTTTTTACAATAATAAGGCCCTAAGATTTTTTTGTGTATTTTAATTTTTCTGGCAATCAGATAAAGTCATGAAACGTTATTATTCATATTTTTATTATTAATATAGAAAATTGTGATTATTTCTTAAAGTAATAATAATAATAATAATAATAATAACAATAATAACAATAATAATAATAATAATAATAATTATTATTATTATTATTATTATTATTATTATTATTATTATTATCATCATTATTATTACTATTATTATTATTATTAATTTGTATTTAATTTTTTTTTTTTTCATAGACAATCTGTGTATTGTAATTTTTCTGGCAATCAAATTAAGTCTTTTTAACTTTAACAGTATAATTATATAATAATATAATAATAAATATTTCAAAAATACTTTCTTTTTTTGGCTATCAAAGTGCTGCACAACAGATGTTTACTGTTAAAGTAAAAACATGGAAGATAATTGTGATGATTTTATTTTTAGTAATAAGGCCCTATGATTTTTTTGTATTTTAATTATTCTGGCCATCAAATGAAGTCATGAAACTTTAACAATATAATTAATCTTTTGATCAAATTGCACAAATCCTTTATTTTATTTTATTTTTCTGCCAGTCAAAGTGAAAACATGGAAGAAAGTTGTGATTATTCCTTAAAACAATAAACTACTAAGCAGATTCTTCTGAACAATACTAATGCATTTATGTCATAATTTCTTCAAGTTAAACCATTTTTTTTTTGACTGGTTGCTGTGGATTTAAATATTTAAATAGTCATTTTGCTCTTCAGTATTCCCCAACGTTAGTCCATATCAAGTGTGCAGTCGTACTGTGACATTCCATGTTTGTGAGCGGATTGCGTGTTTTCCGGATGGGATTCTCAGGTGCGTGCGTGTCCGGCGGTGTGTGTTTGTTGTTGAATGTCATTGGCGTGACGGTTTTATTGCGTTAGACGCGGTGAGCGGCCGGGTTAGAGGCTGCGCCGCTCAATGATGATCTTGGCAGGAGTTTGGCAAACGGAAGCATCCATTTCACCGCTAATTACAGGTGCGCGGGGCCCCGGGGACGGACGGGTTCAAGCGGCCCTTGTAGAGGCTGCCAGCTCTCATCCAGCGCGCTTTATAAAATGCTCTTTAATCCGCCGCACAATATCATTAACTTTGTAAGTGGATGAACACAATGGACAAGCAATTTAATTAAGTTCCAGCGCTGGATGTCGGGAGGGGAGGCTAAATGAAATTAATGCACGATATTTCCCCAGCGAGGCGGCCAACCTTGGGAACGGACCGGATTGTTGGCAGGTCCGGTGCGGCCCGTCCGATCGGCCAATTACGCTTTGTTTAGATCTATCCCTAACGTTTTCCGCAAAAATGGGAAATGCAATCAGCGGTTTGGAGATCAATCATTGAAGCGCGCCGCCGCCGCGTTTAGGAAGATTTTAAAATAATGAGAGAAGCGGCCAAAAACGCTCAAACTCTGAGCTACACGAACCGCCGCCCGCCGCTTTCATATTAATGAGCTTTAATGCGCGATAATGTCTGTTGGTTTATTCCGGCGCAGCTGTGCGACAACTTTATTCGGCTTTGTGAAGTCTTTCAACTCTAGGAAGGTACTTGTTATACTTTGAACTGTGTAAATAGGTTTAAATTAGTGTTGCTCATTAATTAACTTGGTATTTGCTTATTTACTAGTTTTTATTCATACACGTTTTTGTTTCTTAATTATTTATTTGATTATAATATAAATTATCTATTTATTTATTTAGCTTAGTTTATTAACACTTTATAACTTTTTATAACTTTTTAATTAAATTATTAATAAAATACATATTAATATTAATACTTTATATTTATTGATTTACTTACTTAGTTGGTTGCTTATTTATGCATTTATTTATTTTTTTATTTGACTTTGTGAGGTCTTTGAACTTCAGGAAAGTACTTATTCTACATTTTAGGACAAAATGTAAGACGTAAGGGTAAATGGTTTTAAATTAGTGATGGTCATGTATTTATTTACTTTTTTATTCACACATTTTTTATTTGCATATTTATTTACTTGTTTTTTTTTTACTCCACATACATATTGGTTATTTTTTATTTTTTTATTTCTTATGTACTCATTTATTTACTCAGTTGCCTTTTTTTTTTTTTTATTTATTTACCCGTTTAGCTCTGTCATGTCTTCAAATGCTGAGAAAATACTTATTCCATATTTTAGGACAAAATCAACTTTTTAAAAATTAAATTTATTTTAAAATATTAATTTGTGTTTTCTATTTATTTACTTATTTGATTTCTTATTTACACAGTTGTTTAATAATTTATTTACTTGTTTGACTTTGTGAGGTCTTTAGGAATGTACTTATTGTTCTACATTTTTTCAAAGTATGCAATTATTATTTGCTTTTGAACATGGGCCATTTATGCATTTACTTATTTTATCATTTATTAGTTCATTTACATTTACTTAAAGGAATAGTTCACCCAAAAATGTACATTTTATAGAGTGGCGTTCTGGGAACATACTGGGAAAGTATTTGTTTATTTTATTTACTTATTTATTTTTTTTAAAGTCAGATAATCTGGTTAATATCAGCAGGTCCAGTTATGACGTTCACTAAAGGAAGAGCACTTTGTGTTTTATATGAATGGTGTGTGTGTGTGTGTGTGTGTGTGTGTGTGTGTGTACTTGTTTTTGCTACATAGTGGGGACCAAATGTCCCCACAATGATAGTAAAACCTGAAATTTTTGACATTGTGGGGACCGGCCTGCGGTCCCCACAATGTTAAAAAATGATTAAAAATAGTAAATGATGTTTATCTGAAAGTGTAACGATGTAAACATGTTTTCTGTGAGGGCTAGGTTTAGGGTTAGGGTTGGGTTAGGGGATAGACAATATCGTTTGGTCAGTACAAAATCTATAGAAGTCTATGGAAAGTCCCCACAATTCACAAAAACAAACATGTGTGTGTGTGTGTGTGTGTGTGTGTGTGTGTGTGTGTGTGTCATTGATGTAGTGTTGGTGGTATCGCTCTTCTCTGTCTATTTCTCATGTGTGTCTGACTGGATACACAGACAAAGCGTCTCATTAAAAGCGTCTCCGTCACTGGCTCTTATTTGCACGCTGTGCGTCTGCGGGGCCGATCCATCAGGGGCCCGAGGAGGAGCTGCACATCCCTCGACACGCGCCACCGCTGCCGACGCATGTGTATGTGTCAAAGTTTAACATTCGGCTCCTGTTAACGCCGAGCAATATGACAAAAAATTAAAATCTTGATTAAGATCAATCAATTATTAAAATAAATAAAAAATTATTAAAATTATGGCAAACGAAAACTAACAATAAATGCGGTTTTGACACTCTTTAATGCAGCAGGCTCCTCACTTCAAGCGGCAAGTGAACCCGTTATATCTTTCTCTTTACTACTATAGTATAAAATGAACATTAACATCAAAAGTCAAAAGGCTATTTTATAAGTGAGCCTACAGTACAACCTACTGAAATGTGTCATGTAATCGCTCATTCTGTGTCAAACTATAGGGAACGTGTAAAGGTGCACACTACTGAGTAAAAATCATCACGTAACAATAGATTTACCCCAGAATAACCATTCGTAAGTTCATCAGTCAGTTAGAAAAATAACTCTAAAGAGGAGCATTTTGCTGGATTAATGCACTATTGCATATGAATGTTTCTACTTAACCTGTTGTCTACATGATAAAAAATGCAAGAATGCAAGCCAAAGCTAAAATTCAACACCTCCTATAAAATTGCATGTTACTAATGAAGAAAAACTGACTGGATGTGTGAAAAGCATGACCCTGGACCACAAAAGCAGTCTTAAGTAGCACGGGTATATTAGTCAAAAATACATTGTATGGGTCAAAATTATTGATTTTTCTTTTATGCCAAAAAAATCATTAGAATATTAAGTAAAGATCATGTTCCGTTAAGATATTTTGTACCTTTTCTACCGTAAATATATCAAAACTTAATTTTTGATTAGTAATATGCATTGCTAAGAACTTCATTTAGACAACTTTAAAGGTGATTTTCTCAATATTTTGATTTTTTTTTTTTTTTTGCACCGTCAGATTCCAGATTTTCAAATAGTTGTATCTCAGATATCTCAAATATTGTCCTATTTTAACAAACAATACATTAATGGAAAACTTATTTATTCAGCTTTCAGATTATATATAAATTTAGTTTATCAAAATTATGACCCTAATGAATGGTTTTGTGGTCCAGGGTCACATTTATAGGATGCATTGAGATAAAATAATAAAATAAAATATGTTTATTCTGTGGCACCTAAAAAAATAATTTGGCGCTTAAGTTTTTTTTTTTTTTCTAAAAGGAGCCAGTGGCTCCTTACTCAAATTTTTTTTTTTTTGTCTGGGGGCCTGTCAAACTGTCTAATTCTATAGTTTGGTAATATTTCTATTCAAAATTGTGATTCCTCGATTTCTAAAAAATAAAATCATATCAAAACATTAAATTTGAGTTAAAGGAGAAGTCCTCTTCTAGAACAAAAATGTACATATAATGTAGTCACCCCCTTGTCATCCAAGATGTTCATGTCTTTCTGTCTTCAGTTGTAAAGAAATTTTTTTTTTTTGAGGAAAACATTTCAGGATTTTTCTCCATATAATGGACTGATATGGTGCCCTGAGTTTGAACTTCCAAAATACAGTTTAAATGCAGCTTCAAACGATCCCAAATGCGGTTGTAAACGATCCCAGCTGAGGAAGAAGGGTCTTATCCAGTGAAACGATCGGTTATTTTCATAAAAATAATACAATTTAAATACTTTTTAATGTCAAACGCTCGTCTTGTCTTTCTCTCCCTGAACTCTGTGTATTCTGGCTCAAGACAGTTAGGGTATGTCGAAAAACTCCAATTGTATTTTCTTCCTCAACTTCAAAAATCATTTCAGAATCATCCTACATCACTGCAGAAGAACAGACACAGTGTTTACAAAGTGAACATGCAAAGAAGATCAAACACCCTTAACAAAAAAGGTAAAACAGTGATACAGGACGATTTTGAAGTTGAGGGAGAACATGAGATGGGAGTTTTTCCACATACACTAACTGACATGAACCGGAACAAAAACAGAGTAAGACAAGATGAGCGTTTGACATTAAAAAGTATATAAATTGTATTATTTTATAAAAATAAGCGATCGTTTGGCTAGATAAGACCCTTCTTCAGCTGGGATCATTTAGAGCCTTCGAAGCCGCATTTAAACTACATTTTGGAAGTTCAAACTCAGGGCACCATATCAGCAAATTATATGGAGAAAAATGCAGAAATCTTTTCCTCAAAAATCATAATTTCTTTACGACTGAAAAAAAGAAAGACATGAACATCTTGGATGACAATGGGGTGAGTACATTGTCAATTTTTGTTCTGGAAGTGAACTTCTCCTTAATCAAGAAAACTGGAAAAATTGCCCAGCCCGAGCTCCTGTTCACTTCATCAGTGTGAACTTCAACTCAACTGGCTTCGATTCACAGGGAGTTGAATGTGAATAAAACACAGTACAGTGTGTGTGTGTGTATATATATATATATGTATATATATATATATATATATATATTTATATATGTATATATATCTAGTGTTATGTATATGTGTGTTGCAAAAGTATGTGAATCTTTGCTTTCAGTATTTGGTGTGACCCCCTTTTGCAGCAATAGTTGTGGATAAACATTTCTTGTAATTGCTGGTCAGTCCTGCACAACCGCTTTTAGAACCAGTTCATCTCTGTGATGTTGGTGAGTTTCCTCCTGTAAACTAGTTCAACTCCTTCCACAACATTTGGATTGGATTAAGAACCAGAAAAGCATTAACTGCTGAATCATTGTTTGGTAGAATGACTTGTGTGCTTGGAGTCGTTGTCTTGCTGCTTGATCCACTTTCTCTTAAGATTCAGCTCCACATCAAGTGCACCCTAAGGATGACCCTAACTGAATCTCACTCAAAATTAATTCTTCATCCTTCAGTCCGGTTTGCAAACTTAGTTCAGATTCAGAAATTGTAATTTGAAGGCATTTTTACTTTAGCTATTAATAGTACATTCATTTTTAAGTTAAGTTTGTGTCTTGCCAGTGTTGAGAATGAACAGTATGTCTGATAGAGTTTAAGGTTTTCTGAAGAATGTCTGCTAGATGTGGCTTCTTCACTGAAATTGGTGTGTGTGGATGTGAAGCGCTGCACTCTCACACACACACACACACACACACACACACACACACACACACACACACGAAGGCGTGACGACTCCCTTCACACATGATGAGCGTTTGAGCGTTCATCCTCACACAGGCCGGTCACACTCTCACAGGAATCAAGGTCTGACCGCTGTGGAAAAATGACCACTTTTATGTTTGCTTTATGGCTCATTTTTCAAAGCCACCGCAGAAAATCCATGAAAGGTCAGTGGATTCGTGCCGCGGAGCTCAGCCTGTGTCTCGTCTGAAGGCCTTCGGCAGCGTTTTACTCCAGCCATGATGTTATTTCAGTGCAAATGTTGTCGGTGATTCATGGTTTTCCTGCAGGAATTTTCTCATTCACGCAGGATGGTGGATTTTTAGTAACTGTTAGTTCTTTTACAGTTTTTATCTTTGAAATTTGATCTTTTATATTTTGTTTTCACTTTATTTTTAGTTAACATTTTAGTAAGTTTTTTTTTTTATTGCATATTAAAAAATATTATATTTGTTTGTTGTTATGTTGTTTACATAGTTTTTTATTAATTTGTCTCATTAGATTTAGTAATTTTGTGTTTGTTTATTTTTTGTATTTTCTACACTTTTTTTATTTTCATTTTACTGGTTAAAGGTTATTAGTTATTGGCCAAAGACTAGTAAATATTTATCTGGGATATAACTTGTTTGTTGATTTTACTTTAATTTTGGTTAAAGTTTTAGTAATTTGTATTTTTTTTAATTTTAATACAAATAAAAACAATGAAAAGAGAATATATATATATATATATATATATATATATATATATATATATATATATATGTGTGTATGTGTGTATATATGTGTGTGTGTGTGTGTGTGTGTGTATATATATATATATATATATATATATATATGTGTGTGTGTGTGTATAATTCATATAATTTTCTTCATATATTTTTTTAATTTATTTTTTCTTCATATAAAATTTATTTATTTTAGTTTTTATGAATTTTTTACTTCTAAGATGAAGTTTTTTTAGTACTTCGTACTTCAGTTTCAACTATACAAAATGAGATGTTGGCAGCTAGCTTAAATAGATAAATAAATAAATTTGGTTGAAGTTTTGTAATTTTTGTGCATTTGTGTAATTTTATTTTAATATTTTTTTTTTAATTTTTTATTTATATATATATATATATATAAAATAATTATAGTATTATAATATATTATTTTAGTACTTGAATTTAAAATAAATAAATAAATAAATTTGGTTGAAGTTTCAAATAAAATTACACAAATGCACAAAAATGACACAACTTCAACCAAATTTATTTAAGTGCTAAAATTATTTATTATAAAATATATTAAACAATGATTATATTTATTAGATGATTATATAGTTATTTTAGTACTTCAGGTAACAAGGTTTTAATGTTAGTTTTAGGTGTAATAACCATGCATAGAGGATGTTGTTGTTTACCTGCAGTGATTGTTCTCTACTTATCGTCCTGGTTCCGTTCGGTGCGGTCCAAATCCGGGTTAGAGACCTTGACTGTCAGAGCGGCCAATAAAATCTGCCTTTATGGCTCGGTTATTGTCTTTCTGTCTGCAATTACGGCGATTACTCATTTCCTCGTACGGCCCGCGCCGCGCACTTAACAGAGTGCATTTTACTAATGGAAAATTAAGTAGCGCCCGTGACAGTCCGCTTTATAAATATGTAAAATACACTTTTAATTATTTGGAGTGAATCTGGCAGGTAATCAATAACGCCGGACGTGACAAACATACGCTTGACACTGGCCATTGTAAAGCGCCGCTTAAAAGATAAGAGTTTCCTGTCAGCGCCGTCCGGCTCCAATTAATATTTGGAGTCTGTCACTGCGCGGGACAAATGGATTAATTGCGGCCCGCTAATATAATAGCTTCTTCATGAAGAGCTCAGGAGGACGGCGAGGAGGAGGCCGGCTTGAACCTTGACGTTAAATATTCATTAGAGCCTGTGTGTGTGGAGTCATTATGATGATATCTGTGATTATGATGCCAGGGTTTCGCTTTATTCCGAGGTGTTGGGAGCATCTGAGGATGCACAGAAAACACTGATCAGAAACACTTGATCAGAACTTTTACAATACTCAACTGATCAGAGAAATAATGCCATGAATTACTGAGTCAGATTTTCATATAGAGAAAACTTATTTTTATTATTTTCATTGCATTTATTAAAATTACAAATTGTAATTTCACTGTTCAAGTTTAATGGATTAAAGTTAACAAGAAATTACAGTGAACTTTTTGCTACTGAGTATTCTGAACTAACGTTAACAATGATAGGCAATAAATACTGGTGTATTGCTCATTGTTGGGTATAGCTAAAAGTGTTTTTGTTCGTTATTTTAGAATCATTAAGATACTTTTATCATTTTTATTATTTTATGAATGTTAGTTTTAGTATTTTTTTTTTTTTTTAAGTCTGTATAATTAGAAGTATTTATTTATTTATTTATTTATGTAATACACTTCCCCCCCCCCCCCCAATTTTTTATGGCTTTAGTTTTAGTTTTAATTGCATAAATTATTGGTGCATTCTTGACATATCATAATTAGTAAAAGCAAAGTAGAAAATACAATATATTATTTATTTTTTTTGTTAATGTTTCACTTAAATTTTTGTTGAAGTATTTTTTTGTACATTTTTGTAATTTATTATTATTATTATTATTATTATTATTATTATTATTATTATTATTATTTATTTATTTTATTTTTTTACCCTAACCCTTATTTATTACAAATTAAAAACACACATTTTTTTTTTTTTTTTAATATGTTCATATAGTTTAAAAATATATATTTTACTTAAACTAAAATAAAACAAAAAATCTTTTTTTTTATACAGTTAATGTTTATTTTCAAGTAGCACATTTATTTATTTATTTATTTTTTAATGGTTTTATAATGGTTAAATATAATAACCCTGCTGAGTTTCTAAGTCATTATTCAAAAAACACTGAAACATTGAAGAAAACTTCATTTATAAGTTTTACATGGGCAATTTTTTATTTCATTTTCACTTTTCTCTTGTTTATTTTCAAATAGCGGAAATGTTTTTTTTTTTATGGTTTTAATTTTAGTTTTAGTTAACTCAAATAACATGACATTACATACAGTAATTGTGAGTTTGTGAGTTTTATTAAAAAAAAAAAAAAAAAAATAGAAAGATCTTTTCCACCATTCAACCATTGTGCCGTCATGTAAAACCAACCAAGATAACCGTTAATGTTAGTTAAATGCCTGAACTCATTTTATTCCTGTTCTCTCTGCTGGGTTTCCTTGTTTTTCTGTGTTTTGTAGGAGCAGATGTTTTCAGGTCTAATGCGGCTCTGAATCGAGTGGTTTGGTGAATGAATGTGTTTTGTATTGATCGTCTGCTGTTTCATACAGTTGCTGTGTAGAATGGGCGTCTCCGTCTCAGTTTGAGGTGAAACGGCACATAAACTAAAGCAAACAGATATAAACACACGCCTTTCCTGGAAACTGACCTTCATCGCGTCGCGTCGCTCTTCCTCTCCCGGACGGGCCGTTCGGGTCGCGCGGGGAATGTTCTCATCAATTAAATGTGAACGCCGGGGTTCGTCAGGACGTGAGCGGGACCTTCTGTTTGTGCTTTTGACAAATCAGCAAATGTTTAATCTCAAGATGAGCCGCGCGACGCTCATAAATAATGCAGGAGGGTTTCTGTGCCCACAGTCCTTCAGTGCCAGTCCACCAGCAGCATCTTCCACATTCACACAAATAATATCAACACATACAACTTATTGGCCTTGTACATGAAATGATTCATGTCAGTCACGTTCTTTCAATGTTTTCGAAAGAAGTCTCTGCTAATCACCAAGGCTGCAGTTATTTGTTTAAAAATACAGTAAAAATTGTGGAATATTATTACAATTTAAAACAACTGTTTTCTATGTGAATATGTTGTAAAATGTAATTTATTTCTGTGATCAAACCTGAATTTTCAAACAGTTGTGCTGACAAATATGTTTGTGGAAACAATGTTACATTACCATTCAAAAGTTTGATCAAAAGTAACAGAAAAAGACATTTATAATGTCACAAAATATTTCGATTTTAAAAAATGCTGTTCTTTCTATTCATCTGTGAATCCTGAAAAATTGAATGTATGACGGTTTTCACAAAAATATTGTGCAGCACAACTGTTTTCAACATTGATAATAACCAGAAATGTTTCTTGAGCAGCAAATCAGCATATTAGAATGATTTCTGAAAAATCATGTGACACCAAAGACTGGAGTAATGATGCGGAAAATTCAGATTTGATCACAGAAATAAATTACATTTTAATATAGATTCACATAGAAAACTGCTGTTTTAAACTATAACAGTATTACAGATTTTTTTACTGTATTTTTATTCAAGTAAATGCAGGAAACGGCATATTAGAACAATTTCTGAAGGATCGTGTGACTCTGAAGAGTGGAGTAACGATGCTGAAATTTCAGGTTTGATTACAGAAATAAATGATATTTTAATATAGATCCACATAGAAAACAGTTGTTTTAAACTATAACAATATTACAGATTTTTTTTTTTTTTACTGTATTTTTATTCAAATAAATGCAGGAAACCGCATTTTAGAATGATTTCTGAAGGATCATGTGACACTGAAGACTGAAGTAACGATACTGAAAATTCAGCTGCGCATCACAGAAATAAATTACATTTTAACAGATATTCACATAGAAAACAGCTATTTGAAATTGTAATAATTTTTCACAATTTTTTTTACTGTATTTTTGTTTTCAAAAACATGAACAAAGTGCTAGTGTAGACTTGCGGCATGTTTTCGCTTGCGGGTCCTAATAAAGTCACCAGCCAACTGGCACGTAACTGGGTTTCATTTACTCGCCAAGCCAGTTTTTACTCTCGTTGGGATCTTGGCGAGTGTTGATTTTGGACTCGGAGCTTCCATATGTGTGAAGATCAGTGAAGCAGAGAGAACCTGAGAGCGTCAGATGGCCATTCAGTCGGTCTCTAACCAGTCCTATTGTGCTCCTTTCTTGCTTCCTAACTGTATTCTCTGAGCGTTTGTATTCGCCGACGCCGGGACGTCCGTCTCCCATGACTCCTGAGCGTCTCTCCGCGTCTTTAGACGCTATTGAGAGCTTTAGCTCGCAGTTTTGGGCCGCTGCATTGAGCCCCGAGCGGACAGGAAGCAGGTTTCGCTCTTTTTAGGCCAACTTGAGGACTGGAGGTGCAAAAGCCCCTCAGAAAAGCAGTTAGTGAACTGTGAACCGCATCAAATCCCCGGCGCCTTACGCCCGCGGGCTCCGTTTGTTTGGGCCGTCCACAGACACAGAAACTGTCTGATTGTTCAGTAAAAATTAAGAATATAATCCTATTGAAGTAAATCTTTGGTCATGCTAAACTCTGACTGTGCTGCTTTGAGCGGCTCAGATCGAGCGCTTTGACAGAACCGGCTCCGGCTATAATTTACATGTTATATTTGAGCGCCGTGAACTCGTTACATAAGAAAAGAGACCTTTTCTTCATATTCATAAGAGCGAGTTTGTGCTCTTTTGTGGTGCGGGGTTATACATAAACACGTGAACTTATGAAACACCGCTGACGTCACTCGATTCAACGAACCGTATCTGCTGGGAAAAGATGCGTTATTGACCCGACAGGAACGAAAGTGTTCATTTCACTTGTTTTTAGATGTATTTGCTAGATTGCTAAACTAATGATTGATTTTGATGGATTTTTGATGACCGGTATCTAATGGCTGACATAAGGCTGATATATTGCAATATGTCATTAAAAAAGCGTAAAAATATATGTATGACAATTGCTGAAAGGAAATCTAATCCAAAATAGATTCAATTAATAGTAATGTTTAGATGTATTTGCTACATTGCTAAGTAGTGGTCGTCCAATATTGACGTATTGATGGCCAATATCTTGGTGGCTGATGGCAAATTTAAAGCCGATATACTGATATCACAATAATTAAGTAGCCGTTGACCGATATGGATTTTTGATGGCCAGTGGCCAATATCAAGCTGATATATATGATATCACAATGTTTAAATTAAAAAAACAGTAAAATACAGGCATAGCAATTGCTGAAATTCAATGTATTTTAAAATAGATTTAATTAATGATAATATTTACATGTGTTTGCTACATTACTAAGTAGTGGACGACCGATATGGATTTTTTTTTTGATGGCCAAGATCTTGGTGGGTGATGGCTGATATATAGGTAATATATGTGATAAAATATTTAATTTAAAAAAAGTCAAAACACATGTATAACAATTGCTGAAATGAAATATATTTGCTACTTTACTAATTAGTTATCAACCGATAAGAATTTTTTGATGGCCAATATCTAATGGCCAATAGCCAATATTCACAACATTTAATTTAAAAATAGTAAAAACACATGTATGACAATTGCTGAAATAAAAAATCAAAATAGATTTAATATAATGTATTTGGTACTTTACCAAGTACTCAACCGATATCAGTTTTTGATGGCCGATATCTTGGCGGCTGATGGATGATATAAAGCTAGTATGTATTATATTATAATATTTAATTAAAAGTAGTAAAAACACATGCATAACCATTGCAAAATATAATAAATTGTGTAATTTATGTATTTGCTGCAATATTAAGTAGTGGTCGACCGATATGGATTTAGTGATGACAGATGGCAAATTGAAAGCCATATTTATGATATTACAACATTTAAGAGAAAAATAGTAAAAACACATGTATGAAAATTGCTAAAAAAAAATAAAAACAGATTTAATATGATGTGTTTGGTACTTTACTAAGTAGTAATCAACCGATATTGATTTTTGATGGCTGATATGTAATGGCCGATATAAAGCTGATATATGAAATCACAATGTTTAATTGAAAAATAGTCAAACACATTTATAACAATTGCTATAACAAAGTCTATTTCAAAATAGATTTAATTAGATGTATTTTTGCTACTTTTCTAATTAGTTGTCAACTGATGTGGATTTTTTGATAGCTAATATCTAATGGCCAATAGCCGATATTTATGATATTACAACATTTAATTTAAAAATAGTAAAAACTCATGCATAACAAATGCTGAAAAAAATCAAAACTGATTTAATATGATGTATTTGGTACTTTACCAAGTAGTAGTCGACCGATATTGTTTTTGATGGCCGATATTTTGGTAGCTGATGGATGATATAAAGCTAGTATGTATGATATTATAATATTTAATTTAAAAGTAGTAAAAACACATACATAACCATTGCAAAATATAATAAATTGTGTTTGTATATAGATGTATTTGCTACAGTATTAAGTAGTGGTCGACCGATATGGATTTATTGATGGCAGATGGCAAATTTAAAGCCGATATTTATTATATCACAATATCTCATTTTAAAAATAGTAAAAACACATGTAATGTGTAATGGCCGATATAAAGCTGATATATGATATCACAATGTTTAGTTTAAAAAGTCAAAACACATTTATAACAATTGCTTAAACAAAATCTATTTCAAAGATGTATTTAGATGTATTCCTGCTACTTTACTAGTTGTCAACCGATATGGATTTTTTGATGGCCAGTAGCCGATATTTATGATATCACAACATTTAATTTAAAAATAGTAAAAACATATGCATAACCATTGCAAAATATAATAAATTGTGTTTGTATATAGATGTATTTGCTACAAAATTAAGTAGTGGTCGACCGATATGGATTTATTGATGGCAGATGGAAAATTTAAAGCCGATATATGATGATATAATATTTAATTTAAAAGTAGTAGAAACACATAACAATTTCTGAAAATAAATCTATTTCAATATAGTTTTAATTAGAAGCATTTGCTATATTGCTAAGTAGTGGTGGACCGATTTTTGACAGCCAATTGCCAATATCAAGCAGATATATTTGATATCACAGTGTTTAATTTAAGAATATTAAAAACACAGGCATAGCAATTGCTGAAATGTAATGCATTTCAAAATAAAAGTCCAGCTTCTGACATATCGGCTAAACCAATAATTAAAATGCAAAATATCGGCCGATATATCGGCTATGGCGACATATCGGTTGACCACAATTTTCACAAAACAGGTGAAGAAATGCCACTCATGCACATCTACCGACCAGAAGATGACAGCAACTTAAAGAAAACACCGTTTTGTGTTTCTCTGTTGAGTGATTTCTCTCTCTTTGTCTTTCAGGCACTAGGATGTTGCTACTTCATCCACGAATCCTTGAAAAACATCCAGCAGTTTGATTTCAAAGGTACGTGTGTCCCTTTAATACGGCGTGTCATCAATCCCATTCGATCCAGCGCGGTCAAGGTTGTTTCAGAAGCTATAAAACATGCTAAGATGGAGTAACCGATAGGAAACAGTAATGCTTATTAATATTAGGATTTAATTCATGAGATTTCAGCCTGTGGTAATAGTGCACTCAAGCTATTGGACAGTTAGCGCTGACCTCATCAGCGGTAGGGGTCGGAGGTCGCGTGTCCCGACGGTCACACTAATTAAAGCCACTCCCATTACAGCGGTGTGAGCATTAGCCCCCGCCGGACCCTGCAGCCCCGCTCAAACCCGGAGCTCTTAAAGACCACGATATCTCTCACATGATGGCCGTAATCACGCTCTCCATCAAACCCATCATGCGGGGACAAAACCTGAGCACATCTCACCGCCAAACCTGATTTCACTGCAAAGACAGAAAAAGAAGAAAATGAAAAAAGAGAATGAAGCGTATTTTAATTAATGAATCCTATTTTTCTTCTGTTTTCCACTACAAATATCTAAACATCCTTGAATCTAGATACGTTTACTGGTAAAATAAAATAAAATAAAATAAAATAAAAAATTCTTATTTTTATCTAAACATCTAAACATCCTTAAATCAAGATAACATATACTGGTAAAATAAAATAAAATAAAATAAAAAATTATTCCTATTTTTGTTTTGTTTTCTTCTACAAATATCTAAAAATCCTTAAGTAAGACACATTTACTGATTAAATAAAATAAAATAAACATTTTATAAAATAAAATAAAATATATAAACATCCTTAAATCAAGATACATATACTGGTAAAATAAAATAAAACAAAATAAAATAAAAAAAATTCTTATTTTTATCTAAACATCTAAACATTCTTAAATCAAGATACATATACTGGTAAAATAAAAATAAAAAGTATTCCTATTTTTATTTATTTTTTTCTTCTACAAATATCTAAAAATTCTTAAATAAGACACATTTACTGGTAAAATAAAATAAAATAAATTAACATTTTATTTTATAAAATAAAATAAAACAAATATCTAAACATCCTTAAATCATGATACATATATTGGTAAAATTAAATTAAATAAAATTAAATAAATTCTTGTTTTTATCTAAACATCTAAGCATCCTTAAATCAAGATACATTTACTGGTAAAATAAAATAAAATAATATTTTATTTTATTTTATTTTAATTTATTTTATAAAGTAAAGTAAAATAAAATAAAATAAAATAACAAATATCTAAGCATCCTTAAATCCGGATACAGTTACTGGTTAAATAAAATAAAGTAAAACTGCATAAAAAAAAAAAAAAAAAAAAAAAAAAAAAAAAAAAGTATTCCTATTTTTGTTTTGTTTTCCTCTACAAATATCTAAAAATCCTTAAAGCAAGATACATTTACTATACTATACTATGCTATACTAAAATAAAATAAAATAAAATAAAATAAAATGCTGATAGAAATGTAAAAAATTATTATTATAGTAAATAATAATAAATTATAAATTACTATTGTGGTAATCACACAGAAACTAACTAAATAAAATAAGTTCAAGTAAAGCATCCAGACGCATTAAAGCCATGAGATTTTATGTAATTAAAACAATTATTTAAGAAATTTTATAATTAAATATGTATAAAAATGTATATATTTCTATTACCTTAATATTATTATTATTTTTTTTAAATAAATGTTGAACTTTTTATTTATTTATTTATTTTTTTAAGTTATGCTGAGAACAAATACACTTAAAAAAGACTGAGAAAATATATTTTTGTATTGTCATTTGGGTTTTAAAGGCTGTAATATTTATTAATTTCCAGTGTGAATGAGAATGTAAAATCAGGTGTAATATGAAGAGATGTTGTGGTGTGTGGTTTATGTGTGTGAGATCAGTAGGTGGCGCAGTCGCCCTGATCTCTCTTACTCTAATAAACGTCTCTGAACACTCCTGCATGTTTGCATGTTAATCAGTGCTGTTTTATTCCTCCTCATTTCCCTTTAACAGCCAAGAAGTTCAGGAAGGTGGTTGGTAAGGAGGTGCATTCAGACAGTCTGCCGAGCACAGCCACGCTGGAGAAGGAGAAGTTTCCTCAAGACTATTTCCCTGAGGTGCGTCTGCTCCTTCATACGTCATGATGAAAGAATCAGCTGAGAGTGCAGATCCCTGATGTTTGTCTGGTTCAATCTAAGTTGAAATTTTAGGGTCACATTGAGAGAAAAGCATCACCCTGATGTTCAGATGAGCTCTTGAGTCATAAACCATTACAGCCCTGAATATTGCACCTTTGTGTCGTTTCAAACCCATAAGACCTTCATTCATCTTTGGAACACAAATTAAGATGTTTCTGATGAAATCTGAGAGCTGTCTTACACTAAATAGACAGCAAGGGTCTTTCCACATTTAGGGTCCAGAACGGTACCAAGAACATCGACAAAATAGTCCATGTGACATCAGTGGTTCAACTGCAATTTTATGAAGTTACGAGAATACGAGAATTTTTTCTGTGCAAAAAAAAAAAACTAAAATAACAACTTTATTCAACAATAACAAGTTTCATTTTTGGGTGAACTATTGCTTTAAAAAAAAACAAACAAACCAAAAAACAATAAAATAAAAATAATTAAAAAATATTTTAAAATAATTTAAAAAAATTAAAATACAAATCATTTATTTAAGTTAATAGTAATATTAATAAAAGTGTATGAATAAATAAATTAATAATAATAATAATTAATTATTGGTTTTATTTAACTTTTTTTGTTTGTTTTTGTAAGACTGCAGGTCTTAAAAAGTCTTAATTTACCCATCCACAAATTGAGGCCTAAAAAGGTCTTAGATCTCGGAGCAGGAAGTCTTAAGTTCATAGTCATATCATTAAATGTTGCATGCGGTACAAAAAATAAAATAAAATAAAATAAAATATAATAATAAAAACATCTAAATATGGTACAAAATACAAAATATAAGATACAAAATATCTGCAGCTGGTGGATGATTCACTGCAATAAAGTACAATTAAATTAGGCAAAATAAAATAAATCGCTAAATCATAAAATAAAATGTTAAAAATGCTAAGTAATCATTTTAGATTAGATTCAGATAGATTTAGATAATTCATAGTCATATCATTAAATGTTTCATGCACTGCAATAAATAAATAAATTAATTAATTAAAAAAATACAATAAAATAAAAATTATTCCTATTTTTTTTTTTTTTTCCACTACAAATATCTAAACATCCTTAAATCAAGATACATTTACTGGTCAAATAAAATAAAATAAAATAATAAAATAAAATAAAATAAAATTAAATTAAATTAAATTAAATTAATTAAAAATAAAAGTAAAATAAAATAAAATAATGTAAAATAATGTACTTCTGTTTTTTTTTTTTTTTGTTTTGCAGTACACATATCTAAACATCCTGGATACATTTAATGGTAAAATAAAATAAAAATAACATTTATACCTATTTTTGTAAAATAAAAATAAAAAACAATAATAAAATGTAAAAAAATAAATAAATATTCTTAGTGTTTTGTTTTTCACTACAAATATCTAAACTTCCTTAAATCAAGATACATTTACTTGTCAAATAAAATAATAATAAAATAAAATAAAATAACAGAGAATATAAATGCATTTTTTAAGACTTCTGAAGTCACAACCTGACTTAATACTGAGTTGAGAATTTGTATAATATATATTAATAATTAATATATTGACACTCACAGTTTCTCCTAGAAGACATGCAGCTTTAACATAATTATTGCATTTTGTGTGAAATTCGAGAACAGAACTTCACTAAACATTATTTGTAGCTCCTGCCATCTAATAATCACAAAAAACTGTGTGCTTTGTTAGTTTTTGATATCTAAAGCATTCAAATGTTGTGAATTTTATGCTTAAATGTTTTGCTAGAGCTCACTGGTTATTCTTGACTAATATTATATAACTTAAATGAATTGATTATTTAACGAAGTTTGTTTTTGGTTGGTGTTTCCAGCTGAATGATCGCAGTGTTTTGGTGTGTTTGGCTGATGTTGTGTGTGTTGTGACGGTTGAGTGCGAGCGGAGAGTGTGATTTACTGCGGGCAGTGTTTCATATCTGTGTTGTGTAGGGCTGATATACTAATAAAGAGCGCGTGTCAGCCGGATCCTCGGCTCCCATCCGTCTCCCACACTCGGGCAAACAGCGGCCCGTAAATATATGCAAAAACGGCGCGCTGGCCTTTCACGCGCCGATACCGATTTCCAGCTCTTTCACAAATAACGGCGCCGCCGGCGGCGCTTCCTCCTGATGAGAAAACAATTACGTTTACAGAAGCGGCGCACCTTCGGAGCCCAGAGAAAACAGAAAGAGAAAAGTTTGCGATGCATTGATTTACGCGCTCGTGAATCTGCGGCGATGCTCTGGAGAGCAGCACTCCACATAATGTTGGGCCATTTAAAGCAGCAGATTTGTGTAGTCTATCAAGGGCTTTCTCACACACCGGCGCTCAGTAGTGAGAAATTGGTTGTTATCGTAGATCACAGATACGGCTCCAACCTCTTATGAAAGATGAATTAATTTCACTAATGCTTTAATGCAGGTTTCTCATGAGGCGGGCAGGCTGGCGATAACCTCGGCTTCATCCCGTGATTTATGCCGTCTTTTAGTAGATGAAACCGCCCGGATTCGCCATCCATCTGCCTCCCTAAAGGAATCCTATTAACGGCGGCTCCGGGACGAGACGCAGCGCTGTTTGGACGGCGAGGGCCCGTGTTTGGACACGCTTAGCTGCTGCTTTTGCGCCGCTGGGCTTTGAGGGATCCGTTAGCACACGTCCAAACCGGTGCAATCATAGCGTCTGGAAAAATCAGACCAGAATTCACAGAGTATTTTGAGAGGTGAATGCCAGTTTGACTTCAGATCATGTGTGTCTGATCTTTGGATTGACCAATCAGCTTTCTGTGCTCTAATCAGGCTTTCTGTGGGTCTTAAAAAGTCTTAATTCACCCTTCCACAAGTTAAGGCCTAAAAAGAGCAGAAAGTCTTAATTCATAGTCATATCGTTAAATGTTGCATGCACTACAAAAAATATATAAATAAATAAATCAAATAAAATAAATGAATAAATAACTGTTTATTCCTGTTTTTTGTCTTCCACTATAAATATCTAAACTTCCTTCAGATCAAGATACATTTACTGATATAAAATAAAAATAAATTAAATTAAATTAAATAAAAAAAAATATATATATATATATTTTTTTTTTCGACTACAAATATCTAAATATCTTTAAATCAAGATACATTTGCTGGAGATGCAAAATAAAAATAAAATAAAATAAAATAAAATAAAAAAATACAATAAAAATGTATTTCTATTTTTGTTTTGTTTTCCACTACAAATATCTAAACATCCTTAAATCAAGATACATCTACTGGTAAAGAATAAATTAATTAAATTAAATTAAACTAATTAATTAAATTAAACTAAATTACTGGTAAAACATACTGGTAAAAAAATAAAATAAATTAAAATAAAATAAAATAAAATTGATTCCTATTTTTTGTCTTGTTTTCCAATAAAAATATCTAAACATTATTAAATCAAGATACATTTGCTGGAGATGCAAAATAATAATAATAAAAAAATAAAATAAAATAAAAAAAATAAAATAAAAATGTATTGTAAAAAAATATATATATTTTAAATGTAAAAAAAGATGTATCAAGATACAAATACTGGTATAAATAAATAAATAAAATAAAATAAAATAAAAATGCTAGGAAAACATACTGGTAAAAAATAAAATAAAGTCAAATAAAACAATAAAAATACTAGTAAAACATACTGGTAAAAAAAAAATACACAAAAAAAAAAAAAAAAAAAATAAAATAAAATACTGGTAAAAAATAAAATAAAATAAAATAAAATTGGTTCCTATTTTTTGTCTTGTTTTCCAATAAAAATATCTAAACATTATTAAATCAAAGTATATTTACTGGAGAGGCAGTATAAAATAAAATAAAAATGTATTCCTATTTTTGTTTGTTTTTCACTACAAATATCTAAACATCCTTAAATCAAGATACATCTATTGGTAAAAAAAAAAATAATAAAAATAAAATAAAATAGATAGATTCCTATTTTTTTGCTTTGTTTTCCAATAAAAATATCTAAACATCTTTAAATCAAGATATATTTACTGTTAAAATGAAATGAAATGAAATGAAATGAAATGAAATAAAATATAAATTAAGCAAAATAAAATATCAAAATGTTAAAATATCAAAATGGTAAAAATGCTAAATAATCATTTTAGATGTATATACACACAATTTAATCCATTGAATGTCTCAAAAGTATTTTTGTCTTGTTGTCCAGTATAAATATTTTAATATATTAATATATTTAAACTAAATGTGTGTCACTGGGGGATGAAACTTGTGTTCCCTTTGAATTAAGTTGATTTTTTTTCCAGATATTTGTTCTTGTTTTAATCATAAACTCACTTCATTTTAATAAAACAAGAATTTTTGTCTGAAGTAAATGCATCTTGATTTGAGTATTTGCACTGGAAACGAGACAAAATTGCATTTTTACTGTGTTATCGGAAGATACAGTAAAAATTGTTTCTATATTCTATATAGTATTGTGTTCCTTCAGTTGCTCTTAAGAAGTCTTGAGTTTTCCTGCAGGAGGGCTGGAGTAAATCAGATGCAGTCTGGTTTCCCGAGCTGCTTCATCAATAAACTGTCAGTGTGTCAAACATCTCGATGACATCACCTGCGTTCCCCGTTTGATTGACAGCCGGCGCTTTCACCAGCGGCCAATCAGAAATGAGGCAGCTCTGATTGATTGTGTGTGCTGTGTGTTTGTACCCTTGACTCCACAGAAGCCTGATCTTCTCTGGGTTTGTGTAATGAGCGCGTGACCCGTCTCCTCTTTAGGGCCCGTACGTCCCGCTCGTGAGTTATGGCTTTAAGTGCTGCTCCAGCCAGCGGGACAATATTAATTGAAACACTGAATAAGAGAGAAACAGACAGAACAACAGGCTTGTGAAAGGTCATGTTGCTGTGTTTAATCAGGTAGTTTGATGTATTTGATGCACATCTGCTGGTCTTCAGTCGTCATGAAGGTGCTGTGGTCTGATATCAGCGTGAGAGAAGACTGACTCTGACTCTTCAGTGTCTTTTGCAGTGTTGTGTTTGATTTCAGAACAGTGACAAAAAGTACTTGCTAAACTCAAAATTTACAGTTATTTAATTGAATTGAATTGAATTTTTTGTTTTGTTTTATTTTATTTTATTTTTTTTTAATTGTTATATAATAGTAGTATTTTATTTTATTATTATAACTAAATTTTTTTTTATTTTGTCAATTTTTTTTTAAATGGCATAATTAAATTAAATTATTTTATTTTGAGTTTTTTTATATATAATATAATATTTCTTCTAATTTAATAATTTATATAATTTAATCATTGTTTTTAATTTAATGGCATAATTGAATTCAATTATTAATTATTTTAATTTGACCAATTTATTTGATTTTTTTTATCAATTTTTATTTTTTATATTTTTATTTTATTTTTCTTATTTTATAATAATATTATTTTATTTTATTTTATTTTTAATGTATTTAATTTTATTTGGACTAATTTATTTTATTTTATCCTAATTATTTGTATTTTATTTTGATTAATTTATTTTTACTTATTTATTTTTTAAAATTGTTATTTTACCATTTTTATTTTATTTTAATTTAATCTTGTTTCATTATTAGATTTTTTTTCTTATTTTTTATTTTTATTTTATTTTTCTTATTTTATAATAATATAATTAAATTTTATTTTATTTTTAATTTATTTGGACTTATTTTATTTAATTTTATCTTAATTATTTGTATTTTATTTTGATTAATTTATTTTATCTTATATTATTTCACTTTTTTATTTTAATTAAGTTTATTATAATTTAATCTTGTTTTGTTATAATGTAATATTGTTATTTTATATGTAATAGTATAATTTAATTTAATATTTTATTTTGACTAGTTTATTATCTTTTTATTATAATACAAAATTATTTTACAACTTATTTTACTTGATCTAATCTTGTTTTATTATAATGTAATATAATTTTGTTTTAATTGTTTTATTTTATTTTTCTTATTTGTAATAATATAATTTAAATTTTATTAATTTATTTTTACTAATCTTATTTTGTCTTATTTTATTCTAATATTACTATAATGCAGTTTTTCTTTTCTTTTAAATGATTTAATCTTATTTTATTAGAATATTCTCTATTTTTTGTTTCATTTGTCCTATTTTTATCCTTATTTTCTAATATAATTATTATTGTAATATTTTATTTTTTGTTTGATCGTATCAAATTTAAATTATATAATTATAATTAAGCATATAATATTGAATAATATTATACTACAGTAAAATATTTTTGTTTTTATTTGTTCACTTTAACCGTTGAGTTGAGTTAAACCTTAAATAATATATGAAATTGAAAGAAAACCTTTTTTTGACATTGAATTTTATTTTATTTTTTTAACCAGCGCTGACTTCAAGTGAACCGGACTCAGACCACACTTTCTCTTTAACTGATCTCAGTTCATTTTGATTTGCATTATTTTTAGCTTTCACATTATTGCGATTCACTTCCCGCCCCCTGAAGCGAATCGAATGTGAAACGAGTGTGATTCAGTGGTTGTGAATGTGCGTGAGATGATGTCTTGTTTAATCTGAGCGGAGACAGATGGGCGTTTCAGCGCTGCTCTTCATCAATCACGGCTGCTGTTTATTAGTTATTACTCAGCCGCCGTTTGTGTCTTTATGTGAGAGCAGCTGTGCTGTTATTTATGAGACGCGGCAGAAGGTCAGCGGATGAGATTCACCCGATCCGTGACGCGCCTGACCCGCGATAGAGGGTGAACGGGGCGCCGGACGCCGGAGATGAGATTATGTGTCGTTCCGCCGGAGCCCGTTCTCCACGGCCGGATCCCGCGCCGACCCGCCGCTCGCCTGCGTTCATCACTGTCACCCGCCGCACGCGCTGACCTTTCCCGTGCACGGCCGCGTCCACCGCACCGACCCGACCCGACCCGATTGGGCTCTCTGTGTTCAGTGTGTTCAGAACAATAGTTCACTTATGTTCTGTTATGATATTTTGTCTGAACTCTGCTACTAATACAGCTGCAACAAACCCCAAACTCATCATGCTAACAACATGCTAGTAATGCTAATTATGTTAGAATCATGCTAGTAACTTGCTAATCACGTTAGTAACATGCTGGTAACTTGCTAATCACGTTAGTAACATGCTAGTAACTTGCTAATCATGTTAGCAACATGTTAGTAACATGCTAATCATGTAAGAAACATGCTAATAACATGCTAGTCATGCTAATAACATGCTAGTAACTTGTTAATCATGCTAACAACATGCTAGTAACATGCTAATTATGTTAGTAACATGCTAGCATGCTAGAAACATGCTAGTAACATGCTAGTCATGCTAATGACATGCTTGTAACTTGTTAATCGTGCTAACAACATGCTAGTAACATGCTAATTATGTTATAATCATGCTAGTAACTTGCTAATCATGTTAATAACATGCTAGTATGCTAGAAACATGTTAGTAACATACTAGTCATGCTAATAACTTGCTAATCACGTTAGCAACATGTTAGTAACATGCTAATCATGAAAGAAACATGCTAGTAACATGATAGTCATGCTAATAAAATGCTAGTAACTTGTTAATCATGTTAACAACATGCTAGTAACATGCTAATTATGTTAGAATCATGCTAGTAATCTTGCTAATCATGTTAGTAATATGCTTATAACTTGTTAATCATGCTAGTAACTTGCTAATAATGCTTACAAAAATGCTAACCTCATGCTAATCATGCTTATAACTTGCTAATCATGGTAACATGTTAGTAACATGCTAATCATGTAAGAAACAGGCTAATAACATGCTAGTCATGTTAGCAACATGTTTATAACTTGCTACTCATGCTAACAACATGCTAGTAAAATGCTAATCATGTTAGAAACATGCTAGTCATGCTAATAACATGGTAGTAACATGTTAATCATGCTAACAACATGCTAGTAACATGATAATCATGTTAGAAACAGGTTAGTAACATGCTAATCATGCTAATAACATGCTAGTAACATGCTAATTATCATAGAAACAGGCTCGTAACATGCTAGTCATGTTAATAACATGCTAGTAACTTATGCCAGAAACACATTAGTAATTTGTTAGTCATGCTAACAACATGCTAATCATACTAGAAGCAGGCTAGTAGCATGCTAATCATGCTAATTAAACATGCTAGTCACTTGTTAATCGTGCTAACAACATGCTAGTAACATGCTAATTATGTTGAAGTCATGCTAATAACATGCTAATCATGTTAGAAACTAGGGCTGTGCAAATAATCGCATGCGATTATGATGCGCATCTCTTCAGTAATGCCGGTTCCGTGATTAGTCGTAAATTTCCATCACGTGCAGGCGATAATGAACGCGATATTGCGCGGCTTGTCAGTGAATTTCGGCTCTTTCGGCTCTTTGTAGTGAGTGCCGCTCCATAATGAATGCGTCTGACTGCACGTGATGGAAATTTACGACTAATCACGGAACCGGCATTACTGAAGAGATGCGCATCATAATTGCATGCGATTATTTGCACAGCCCTATTAGAAACAGGCTAGTAACATGTTAGTCATGCTAACACCATGCTAGTTACTTGTTAATCATACTTGAAACAGGCTAGTAGCATGCTAATCATGGTAATAACATGTTAGTAACTTGTTAATCATGTTAAGAACAACATGCTAGGAACATGTTAACGTCATACTAATCATTCTAACAACATGCCAATCTTGTTAGATAAGTGTTAATGATATGCTAATCATGTTAGCATGCTTGTCAATGTGATAACTACATGCTAATCATGTTAATAATGTGCCAATTAAATGTTAACCATGTTAAAAAGATAATTAACAACATGTTAGTCATGCTACAAACGTGCTAATGATATGCTAGTCATGTTAGAAACATGATTAGCAATGTGCTAACTACATGCTAATAATGCTAACCATGTTACAAACTTGTTAACAACATGTTAATCATGTTAAAAATGTCCTAGCAACATGCTAAAGACATGTTATCAACATCTATCTTGTCTGACTATCAAAATGTTCAAACTTCAAGCTTTTGCAGCTGCTTTAAATGTTCAGGCTGGTTTTCTCAGTGTCTTGACAGACTTGGTGTATTTTCATTGGATTGCAGTGAGCGTCTGTCAGCTGCAGATATTGTGTATTTCTGTCCGTGTTTGTAGGAATAGTTCATGTGAGCGTGTTGTTCTCTGTTGTATAATATGTATTTGTATTGCAGACTGCTGTAAAATATGGAAATGATTTTCTCCAGAGAAAAAGTGTGTTATTGACGCGGTCCGCTCGGCCTCGCCGTAGCCCGCAGATTAATTCAAGTATGCAAATGTAATTGAATTTGATACAGTTAATCTTGTCCTAATGCCGGCTGAAAGATGTGAGGAGCAATCAAATCGCTCTCGGGCCTTTCATTTGCATCAGAGTTTTTAAATAAAATTAGTCAATTTGTAATTATGTGACCCGGCCGGTAATTAGTTTATTCATCGCTGCAGTTAACTCCCCATTAGAGATTTCAGAGAGAGAGAGAGACTATTTCTTTATTTCTCTGTGCATTGGTAATCAGGACACTCGCAGCATCAATTTGTCTCTCATTTAATAATGTTGAGAGTCATGTGATCCAGCGCTTTACTGCTGAACCGCAGGACTCAACTCACTTACTCAGGAATACTGTCGTCTCTCTATCACGCTCTAATGAGAAATCTCATTCTCTTCATCTTTTGCAGAGTTGTATTTAGATTTCTGAACAGTGAAAGAAAGTATTTCTACACTTTTGCAATTTATTTATACTTTATATTATTACTTAATTTTATTTTATTACTTAATTTTTAAAATTAACATTTTATTTTTTATTTTTTATATTTTAGTTTATCTGTGTTTTTTATATTTATATATTTAATATTTTTATTTTAACTTATTTAATTTATATTTTATGTTTAGTATTTTGTAATTTTTATATTTTACTTTAATATATATATATGTGTGTGTGTGTGTGTGTTTATTTTATATTATTGCTTAATTTTATTTTGTATTTTTTTACAATTAAAAATAACATTTTATTTTGTTTTAATTTATTGTATTTTTATATTTATATATTTTATATTTTTATTGTAATTTAATGTATAATTATCATTTTTTATTTTTTACAATTAAAATTAACATTTTATTTTATTTTTTTTAATTTATTGTATTTTTATATTTATATATTTTATATTTTTATTTTAACTTTAATTTTGGTTTTACATTTCGTGTTTTGTTATTTTTCTGTTTGGTTTAATCTTTGTTTTAAAATACAAAATATTATATTGTATTTGTATTTAAATATTATATTTGTATTTTAATTAATTAATTATTTTTTTCTTTATATATATATATATATATATATATATATATATATGTATATGTATATGTATATATATATATATATATATGTATATGTATATGTATATGTATGTATGTTGGTCTGGTCAAAACTGGAAAAATAAAACACTGAACGTGTTCAGAAGAGATGAGACCAGCAATAGCACAGAATTGTCTGTTTTACTGTCATCTTACTGAATGTTTCCTTTCTAAATGAATCATAAAATGAATGAATTATGACTGATCAAATGAATAAATGTGTTTGTCTGCAGGTGAATACAGTGGACGTACATATGTGATGTAGTTTAAAGGTCTCTTTTTCTCTTCCTGCAGTGTAAATGGTCCAGAAAAGGCTTCATCCGAACCCGATGGGCTCTGGCTGACTGGTGAGTTCATCGACACCGACATAGTGTGCACACATTTTACTTTCATTTAAAAATGATGTAAAATAAAATTTAAGATTAAATGATTAAAATAAAACAAAAACAAAGTATTTTTTGATAGAATTTAATATTTAAAAAAAGCAATCAATAAAATTTAATTAAATAATCAAAATAAAATGCTAAATATATTCAGTATTTTTTTTTTAAATAACTAAAAATCTTAAATAAAAAAATTATATACAAAATTTAATTTAATTAAAATAAATCATTTAAAATGGAAAAAACGTGTTGTTAAATAATACCTTAAAAAAAAAAATTACAACTCCTTAATTGGGTTCGGCTGACAAAAAACGCGTGGGAATCACTCAAATAAACTTGAATTCTATACTATTTATTGTACAGTTATTTCTGGTTTCTGTCCATGGTTTTTCATCCTACACTACCCTAAATGCAGGTGAACCCATGAAAGCAGTGTGGATCCTGTTCTGTCTTCTATTCTTTGACTGTAGTTTCTGTCAAACTCTGGTCTGGTAAGAGTCAGGTTGTAGGTTCGAGCCCTGATCAGAAGAGAAGCCAAGCTGTAATAAGTCAGCGCGAGTCACTTTGGATAAAAGTTTCTGCTAAACGACTAACCACGCTTGTGTGCGACTGTAAGCGGACCGATGGGTTTTCCTGCGAGTTTCTCCAGTCTGAACCGCAGGATTCGATTACAGCTAATCGCGTTAGCAGAGCACTTCCATATGACAGATGACACACAACATTACATGACCAGAGAGAGAGAGAGGCTAATTCAATATAAGGATGACACGAGAACAAGAGCCGCTGGACGGAGGCGTCTGAAGGAGGGATGACACCGGATGAAGGTAATGAAAAGGTGACGGAGGAATAACAGGCTTAGTCACGCCGCGCTACCATTCTGTCACTTTAAACCTGATTACTGACGCCCCGGTCAGAGAAACGCTTCCTTCGCACTTCTGATCAGTTCACTTCAGTCATTACTGAACAAAGAAACAGATAGATGTATTCATATTAATCTGTGAGCACATATTTATATATATAGGGAGTTTGTGTTGATGAAAAGCTAGATATTAATTAAGTTAAATTAAAAGAAAAAAAAATAATGTTAATAAAATAAAATGTAAATAAAAACAATCAAAATAAAGCACTTACTACAAATATTTAAAATAAATGAAACTAAAATACATAATTTATAACAAATATAAATAATTTATATATTATAAATTTTACACACAATTTTTTAATAGATTAAAATTTTTAATTTAAAATGAAATAAAAATAAAACACTACTTAAAAGTATTTATTTTAAAAAATGTTAAGAAAATAAAATCTACATTTATATTATATAATTTGTCTTAAACTATAAATAAAACATGTTAAAATAAAACAAAAATATAAACTATTTTTAAATTAAGTATTTTTTAAATAAAAACAATTAAAATGAAATACTTGAAATTTGTATTTTAACTCATTTAAAATAAACAATTTAAAAATAAGTCAACAAAATGAAATTTTTAATGGCTTAACTGGAAATTAAGTATGAAATTTTTTAAATTACTAAAAATAAATAATCATTTATATTGTATAATTTATATTAAATACATAAAATGAATAAAAATAAAACAAAAATAGTTATTTTTTTAAATAAAAAAAAATACTTCAATTTTATTTTAACTAACTTACAATAAATAATTTAAAATAAAAGCAAACAAAATGACACTTTTTATTAACTATTTGATAAAATAGTTTAAAATTAATCAAAATAAAATACTTACTAAAAAACTATGAAATATTTTTAAAAAATAAATGAATAAAATAAATGTTCAATGTTGAAACATAAAGAGCATAATTTAAAATGCACTTAAAAAAAAAAAAAAAAATATATATATATATATATATAATAAATTTAAATATTTAAATATAATAATTTAAAATAAATATAATCTAAATAAAACAAAAAATAAAATAAAATAAGTTGATAATTGAAAATAGAATCAGTTAAAATAAAACACTTAATAAAACACTTATTAACTGACATCAGAGAGCTATGAATGTGCAAATGTGTTAAAGTATTTAAATATTAACTTGAGATCTCAGGAGGACTTCAAGCAAATATTTTAGCTTTAAAGTGGTTCGGCTGATGAAAACGTGGGAATCACTAAAATAATAGTTTTTTTTTTCAGTTTCAGTCCATGGTTTTTCATTCTGTACACATTTAAAGAGTAAAAAGCAGGTTAACCCATGAAACCGGTGTTGATCATGTGATATTTTTTTATCCGAAGTGACTTTCATTGCACTGAACGTGATCCACTTGGAATCGAACCGTGACCTTGCCGTTGCTGCTGTCAGCCTTTATTGTATTGAGAAACACAGATGATGAAGTTTGTCAGTTGGGTTGAATGTGTTTTCTGTGTCTGTGTCTCAGTGCCTTTGACCTGGTGAACATCCACCTGTTCCACGACGCCTCTAACCTGGTGGCGTGGGAGAAGAGTCCGTCGGTTTACTCGAGCACGCGGCAGAAAGCGCTGGGCTTCGTGTTGGACAGGTGAGACAATCTGCTGAAAGCACATCCACTCTCAATAAATGCATGCAAACCACATCAAGCGCTCATGAATTACACCTCACACATCATATTTTTCCACTCACGCCTTCGCTTTCTGTCCAATGAGAGAGCGGCGCGTCTTTAATGGACGGCGCTTGAGGAACTTACGCTCCACTTTATTACGCCATCATTTACCCTGATTTACAGCTGTGATGAAGTTTAAAAAGACCTTTCTTCCTGCTTACATTGAGCATTTTCACTGATTTTCAGCTCTTTTATTTATATTCTTCTCGTAAACACTTCATCCCAGCACTTGTTTTCCTCTGATTAAATTACGTTCCTCAAGTGTCGGGTGTAATCTGAAGTAATGTGCTCCTCAAATGAAATCAGTTTTAGAATAAATCAGTCAAAATAAAACATAGGTAAGTAAAAGCATTTTGTTTGTTCACCTGTATGTCATGAGCATGAACTGACACCAGATCATTATTGCATTATTATAAAATGATTAACGCAATAATAAATATAATAAATCACAAAAAGTACCATAAGGAAATATTTTTGCTAATTAATATTATTTCATTTTAATATAATTTACATTTATTTTTGTTAAAATCATAAAAAGTGTGAATAAACAATTTTACAATGAAAAACATCAAAAAACACGTACTAAAAAGATGGCACATTTTTTTTGCGTGAACCAATGTTATTAATTTATTGAAATGTTAACTTAAATCGGAAAGGGTACTTAAAGATAATATTTCAGTTAATTAATATAAATAGATTTTAATTAACATTTATTTTAATTAAATCTTTAAAAAAAAAAAAAAAACATTTTTAATAAATGAATGAAAATTAATGTAAATATAAATGTATATTATATAATTTATATTAAATAAATTAAACAAAAATACTGTTTTTTTTTTTTCATAAAAACAACTGAAATAAAATACTTAATATTTTTAAATAATTAAATAATTTAAAATAAAAGCACATTTTCTATTAATTAAAAAAAACACCAAAACACAAAAACACAAAAAACTTATTACAAAAGATGAAACTGCGTGTCATGTGACCATTGTTTGACAATTGTTATTAATTTATTGAAATACTTAAAATCTGAAAGGGAACTTATACATTAATGAAAATGAATTCATTTTAATTAACAAATTATAAAAAAATAAAATCATTTTAGAATAAAAACTGTCAAAATAAAATATTTTTTTAATAAATTAATAAAATAAATATAAATATAAAATTATATTATAATTTATATGAAATAAATTATAAATTAAAAAGAAATCAAAATGAAACAAAAATATTGTTTTTTTTTTAAGTTTTTTTTTTTAATAAAAACCAATTGAAATAAAATACAAATTTGATTTGAAATTTAAAATAAAAAGCTAATGTAGCTAAAGAAAATATTTTAGTTAATTAATATGAATTTATTTTAAATCGTAAATCATATTAAGTCATAAAAATTAAATAAAATCATTTTAGAATAAATCTATTTTTTCTGAATAAATGAATAAAATAAATATAAATGTATATTATATAATTTATATTAAATAAATTATAAATTAAAAAGAAATAAAAAAGTGAAACAAAAATATTAATTGTTTTTTTTAAATAAAAGCAGCTGAAATAAAAATAAAAGCAAACTAAATGGCACATTTTTATGTTTAAAAAAAAAAACAGAACATCAGAATAAGTTACTAAAAATATGCAACCTGCATGTCATGTGACCATTAATTGACAATTGTTATTAATTTATTGAAATAACTAAAGGAAACTTATTTTAGCTAAAGGGAAAATATTTTAGCTAATTAATATGAATTAACATTTATTTTAATTAAATCATAAAAATAAAATCATTTTAGAATAAAAAGTCTAAATAAAATGTTTAAAATAAATTTCTAAAATAAATATAAATATAAATTTATATAAAGTGTCAAAAAACATTCACCAAAAAGTTTAAATATTTTATTTGTTCACGTGCATGTCATCTGACCACTAGTCAACATCAGAGAATTATTAAATTATTATTATATTATTGCAGTCTTAACTTAAAAACTCAAAATGTACTTAGCTAAATAATATTAATATTAATTGTATTCAATTTACATTTAAACCATGAAAATGTCAAATAAATAAATAAATAAAAAACATCAAACTAAGCATTACTAAAAAATCATCGAATAACTGTGATCATGTGAATGTTTTTTGGAAATATAAACTTGAAGTGGGACTTCAAGTAAGTTTTATTTGAGCTCAAATGAGTTCGGCTGACCAAAATCACTCAAGTACTCTAGAATTGTGTCCAAAGTTTGGCCTGAGCCGTACGGGTTTCCTCGTGGATGTTGTAAGACGAGGAATCCCTCTCACTACGAGTCGAGCGCCGAGGCGGAAGCGCGTTTCGGTGCGTCCCGTACGGGGCCGTTTCCGCACGTCTGAATGGAGCTCGGATCCGGCCGGCCGGCGCGAGGACGTCCCCTCGAGTGGGAAAGGACGTGCCCAACACCTTCCCCCAAAGCGGTGAATAATGTTGGGCTCTTTTCAGCGGCGCTACTAACCTTTTGGCAGCCACCAGTAAAGTCTATTCTCCTGTTGTGATCGAGGAGGACAATGTGGCTGAACAGCCTTTTGAAAGCAGCGCTACCTCCAACAGTGTGGCCATTCAGCGGCCGGTTGGGAACCGACTTTCAGGCCCATTGTCCGCCGCGCTGTAACTTCAGCCTCCCCCTACACTCACACCTCTTACACTTTGACTTTTCCTCACACATTCACCTCGTTTGTAACCCTCATAATGCAGTCGCAAACTTGTTTTTGCATCGCTATTTTAAAAAAACAGTCAGAACTTTATATATTTTTTAACTAAAATGATATTGAGCAGCAACAGGGAATGTGAAAAAATGATTAAAAAAATTGAGAAATTAAGAAATTTCAAATTATGCATAAACTACACCAAAAAACTATCATGCAAAATTTGCATTTTTTTTTTTTAAATAGTTATGAGAAATCTTGTTTGGTTATATTATTGTATGAAATTTATAAGAACATATAATCTGAGAATTGCCAGTGTTACCTCCATTGGAATGAATGGAATTTAATTAAAACAGACAATATTTATAAAACCTGCATAAATATTACTTTCTCAAACAAAATAAATTACATTTACTTGCTTAAATCTTCAGATGAAGAAAGTGATGAATTTTTCATGCTGCAGTGTTTATCAATAGGTGTACAAATTCATGTTCATCAACAAAGTTCAGTTCAAAAAGTGTGTAAGATGTGATGTAACTAATGTAACTTCATAGATAACTTTGCAAAATGTATTTTTGACAGTAATGGGACTCCATATGTACCCGGGTCAAAAATGACCCGAACACAGAAATGGTTATATCTGTTAAAAAAAAAAAAAAAAGAAAGAAAGAAATCTGAATATTTATCTTAATTAAATCATTAAAAAAAATAATAATAATAATAATAATTTCATTTTTTATAATTACATTTTTTAATAGATTAATAAAATAAATATAAATTTATATTATAGAATTTATATTAAATAGATTATAAATGAAAAAGAAATCAAAATAAACCAAAATAAAGTTTTTTTTTTTTTAATAAAAACTAATTTTATTTTAAATAATTTACAATAAAAGCAAACCAAATAACTCATTTTTTATGAATGAAAAAAAAAAAAAAAAAACATCAAAATAAAACACTAAAAAGATTAAACTTGCATGTCATGTGACCATTAATCAACACTTTATTATTGATTTATTGAAATACTTAAAATCATAAAGGGTACAAATATGAAATATTGTAGCTAATTAATATGAATTAATTTTAATTAACATTTATTTTTAATTAAATCATAAAAAATAAATATAATCATTAAAAATAAAAACTCATATAAAAACATAAAAATAAAAAGTCAAAACAAAAATATTTTAATAAATAAATAGAAATTTACATAAAAAATGTATATTCAATAGATTATAAATCGAAATAAAACCAAAATATAAACTGAAGGTTTTTTAATAAAAACAAATTTTATTTTAAATAATTTAAAATAAAAGCAAACAAAATAACATTTTTTTAATGAATTAAACATAAAAAACATCAAAATAAAACGATGCAACCTGCATGTCATATGACCATTAATCGACAATTGTTATTAATTTATTGAAATACTTAAAATCACAAAGGGTACTTAAAGAAAATATTTTAGCTAATTAATATGAATTAATTGAATTAACATTTATTTGAATTAAATTATAAAAATTAAATGAAATCATCTTAGAGTAAAAACCGTCAAAATAAAACATTTTTAAAATAAATTAATAAAATAAATATAAATATAAATGTATATAATCCGTCAAAATGAAACATTTACTAAAAAGTTAAAATATTTTATTTGTTCACCTGCATGTCGTCTGACCACATCAGAGAATGATTAAATTATTGAAATCTTAAAAACTCAAAATGTACTTTGCTGTACTTTTAGCTAATTAATATTAATATTAATTTCATTTCATTTACATTTAAATGATAAAAACGTAAAATAAAAAAAAAGTAAAAACTCATCAAATTAAACTTTACCAAAAAAAAAAAGTTTTTTTTCACCGTAAATGGGTTTAGCTGACCAAAACATTTTGGTGTGTGTTTTGAGGGTCTCGTGCACCTGCCAAGTTTCTTTCCTTTACTTAACACTATGTGTTTTTTAGAAATGTTTATGTATCAGGACGACCCAAATGCGTGGTTCCTGCGGCGGCCCATCAGATAAACTCCGTATCTCCGTTCCTGTTAACAGGCGAGCGCCGTCTATCTCTCGAAGCCTCCTGGGAAGGACGTTGACGGGCCGGCGCGCCGACGCATCTTCATTCTGTGTGGTCGCTGTTTGATATGCACGGCCGCGCTCGTTTGGCCGGTAAACGGTTTGGTCGCGCTGGGCGTCGGAGCCGAACGGACGTGCGTCGGCGAGCAGATTTGTCTGGTTTTGACGTATCGGAGCGGCGCGACGGCGACGGGTTCGTCGGTCTTTTGTGCGCGCAGATATGTTCCCATTTGCTCTTCCTTTCAGAAGATGTGCTCAGGTTCAGGCCGGAGCGGTTTTACATCACAACTGTGAAATCTGGCCTAAAAGAGCCCCATTGTGGCCCGCTTTTATTTTCACACAAATATAGTCCATTGTCAGGTGGCTGAAGTTAATTTGATCAACATTGGAGACATTTAACTTTTCTGTTCAGTCAAAAGGCTTGTTTCATGCTCATTTTTGGCCCATTGAAAAGCCGTGATTGGCAGAAAAATAATGTTGCCGTTAACAATTCAGGGCAATTAGTTTCCCAGGGGGAAGCGCCGGGCCGCTCTGGCCGCCACACAACTATTCTTTGTGACTTTATGGATGGTCATCAGTCAACTGTCAGCCCACTCAAAGAGGCTCCCGGCTAAATGTTTCCCTTTTGGCTTTTCCCAGAACAACAGGCTGAAAGGGAACCAGGGCGAGCGAGAGAGAGAGAGAGAGAGAGAGAGAGAGAGAGCTGCTGTTCATGTGTGTGTGTGTGTGAGGAGAGAGAGAGAGAGAGAACTAAATGTGTCAATAAGTGGAGCCTTTTTAACAGAGAAACAAGTTCCAGCTCTTGTTTTTCTCCATCTCTGAAAGAACACATCATCAGAAAAAACATTGCATTGCTCGACCGATACTGATATCTAGAGAGACCAGTGGTTAACAGCAATTCTGATGTACTATTTAATTTTATTTTATTTTTACATTTCATTTAAATTTTATTTTACACTTTGTTTATATTTTATTTTGATGATTTTATTTTTATTTTGTTTATATTTTGTTTTTGTTTTTTTTATTGTTACTTTTCCATGTTTAATTTATTAATTTGTTAGAATTTACTGTGACATTACTATTTTTAATAGACTTTGCTATTTTTTTTTATTTATTAGACTTTTCTATGTTTATTTAGTAAATATCACAAAATTATTATTTGTACAATGATTTATAAAAATATTTTAAGGCATAGTAAAGAAAAACCTTTATTTACTATATTTAAAAAAAATATATATAATATTTATTATATTTTACTTTTTATTTTACATTTTTTTTATATTTTTTCTTTTCTTTTATTATTACTTTTCCATGTTTAATTTATTAATTTAGTACACTTTTTTGCTATTTTTTAATTTATTAGACTTTACTGTGTTTATTTACTAAATATCACAAAAATATTATTGGTGTATTTGTATAATGATTTATAAAAAAGATTTTAAGGCATAGTAAAGAAAAGTTTGTTTACTAGATGGAAAAATAATATATATATATATATATATATATATATATATATATATTTTTTTTTTTTTTTTTTTTTTTTTAATTGTAAATTTTGTTTATATTTTATTTTATTTTATTTTATTATTACTTTTCCATGTTTAATTATTAATTTAGTAGACTTTTTTGCTAGTTTTATTTATTAACTTTACTATTTTATTTACTAAATATAACAGAAGAAAATATTATTTTTATAATTTATAAAAAGAATATTTTAAGTCATAGTAAAGAAGTTTATTTACTAGATTATATATATATATATATATATATATATATTTATTTTATTTTATATTTTGTTTATATTTTATTTTATATTTTATTTTAGTAAGATTTTTAGTAAGATTTTTAGTTTATAAGTAGACTTTACAGTGATATTACCATTTTTTAATAGACTTTGCTATTTTTTAATTTAATAAACTTTGCTATGTTTATTTACAAAATATTACAAAAATATTATTTGTATAATGATTTATAAAAATATATTTTAAATCTACTTTATTTACTAGATTATAATATATATATAAAGCATGTTGTTTTCAGATTGACTGAAAATTTTACTTCATCTGTCTATCTGATATTTTTATACAATAAAAATTTTTTCTTGTCCATAACATACACACACCTTACTATAAGACTGAATGTATATATATAAAGTAATATATATATATATATTTAATAAAAAGTAAGTAAATACATGTACTGAATACATTTTTACTATATATGTATACTGTATGTATATACACACACACACACACACACACACACACACACACACATATATAATGGTAATAAGAATTAAAATTAAAAAATATTTAATCAGTATGTGACCTTGGCATGACTCATTTAAGTTTTCTAATGAATGTCGTTGAGTTGGTGTGTAGATGTGGAGGATGCTGGGATGCGTGTGACCTCCGCATCAGATTGAGGCGCTGGTGGTGGATGTGTGGGAGTGATTTGTGGTGTTTTTGTGTCTGCTGATGTGTGTTAGTGCGCCGCTGCTGAATGGAGGTATTAGTGTCGATCAGCATTGACTTTGTTAGCTGCCTTCTCACCCTGGGAGGCCCAGAGGTCGAAGGTTAATCAGTCAGCCAGGCCCCTTCACACCCTACACTCATACACAAAATACTCTACAGCCGCTAACACACCGCCAACACACACACACACACACACACACACACACACTCATTCAGTGTCACAGTTAAACATAAACACATTCATACACAGCAGAGCAGTGAGATTCATTTCCTCATGAGCCAAACAACACGTCCACTGACACCAGCACATCAAACCAGGGTTTTTATTATTTATCCAAAACTACAACTATAGAAACACTTGCATTACTTGAAATAACATTAGCTGAAAAAAAATTAAAAAGAAATTAATGCACATCACCCAGAACAGCAGCAGAACACACTAGAAACACAAGTAACTAGTAATTATCCTGAACACCTTGTTGTACTTTATCAACCTTGCTGTCTTAAATATTAAATATTAATAAAAAAAAATTAAAAAAATAGTATATATAATAAATATAAAAATATATTTAAAATAATATATATTATTTGTTTTTATTTTATTATTTTATAAGACGATATTTTTAAATGTTTTTCATATATATATTTTTTAAAATATATTTTGCATATTTTTAAGTTACATTAAGACTTTTTTTTTTTTTTTAAGTAAAAGTACATTTTTTGCCATAATTTCAGCATATCCCATAACCCCTCAATGACCACACACACACACACACACCTGACAGCTCCGAGGGAATGTTGTGAACGGCCAGCAGTCAGAGGGTGGTCACCTCTGAAGGTCAGAGGTCATTCCCGAGGCCTCCGGTGGTCCATTGAGCCGGCCGTCAGTGAGCACATTCCCCGGAATGCTAACATTCTCCCTGGATTCTCCTCCGGTGCGGGACAAAAGCTGCATTAGTGCTGTGCGGCGCTTTGTGAGCCTCACTGGTGTCTCCACAGCACTGAGCCGCTTCACACACAGGTGTCTCCAACAACACACCAGCACATCAACTACCACAGCTCACAACTTTTGGACAAACTGTAACACCATGAAACTATAGTTTTGCACTTTTACCTCTATACCCAACACTTTTTTTTACCTTTATATTTGCTGCTTTTAATAGTAAAATTAAAATGTACTACTAGTAGTAGTAATAAAACAAAATATTAAAATTATTTAAATAAATTGATATAAATATTTTAATAAATAATAATTATAAAAATTGAAATTATTTAATTTTTAAATAAAAAATAAATAAATATAAAAGTTTTGATATGTATTTCTATAGAAATATTATGATAAATTAAAATAATAATAATAAATCTTTTAAAATAAATGTTTTTCTACAGACAAAATATTATCTTATTTGTATATAATTTTTAGAAAATAAAAACATTTTATTAATACAGGCATTTTAATAATAAATATTATAATAAATACCAAATATTATATATATATATATATATATATATATATATACATTTCACTACAGACACAAAATGTTATATCTTATGTGTATATAATTTGTACAAAATTAAAAATAAAAAACTAAAATACACATTTATATTATTTATTAAAATGTACACTGCTGTTCAAAAGTTTGGGATCAGATTTTAATGTGTTTTTAAAGACTTTTCTGCTCATCAAGGCTGCATTTATTTGATTAAAAATACAGAAAATACTGTAATACTGTGAAATATTATTGCAATTTAAAATAGTGGCTTTCTATTCTAATATAGTTTAAAATAAAATTTATTCCTGTGATGCAAAGTTGAATTTCTCAGCATCATTACAGTCTTCAGTGTCACATGATCCTTCAGAAATCATTCTAATATGCTGATTTATTATCATTGTTGAAAACAATAAAAATCATACTGATCCCAAACTTTTGAATGGCAGTGTGTATAAATATTATAATAAATAATAAATCAAAATAAATCATAAATATTTAAAAATATATACATTTCAATGCATCTTATTTTAAAGAGTTAAAAATGTAAATTAAATACTAAATAAAAAATATATTTTATATAAATAACCTAAGTATTAAATAACAAATGTTGCATAGAAATTAGTAGTAATATAGTAGTGGATATATAATATGGATAATATATGAATTGATAGTTGCTAGGGTGGTTACTTCCTGTCTGATGTGAAAAGGGTTCTGCAACGTCACATCTAATCCTAGTTCTTTTTGGATATAAAACCATGGCATTCAGGTGTTTTAGAGTGTCTGAATGTGCTATTTGTTTCGTCTGTAGTGTGTTTGTGTGTCTTTTACAGTGTGTCTGAATGTCTCTCAGACCCCCCACCTGACGTCCCATTGACGGCCGCGGCGCTGTATCTAATGCGTGACTCTGGGGCCCCCAGGGGCCGGGCTAAAAGTCAGGGCCCGGCGCGGCGGGTCAGCGCGAGAGCTTTAGGAAACGAGCGTGTAAACAGAGCGTTACCTTCTGACCCGCCGCTCATGACTCGGGTCTGAGGACAAAACACGGCGGCCATCGCATTAGACACGCCTGTTACTGAGATAGAGCCGCGCACACACACACACACACACACATACTTGGGGACAGATGCTTTACTAGATCTCAAACTGTTATCATTTCACACTCACTTTATACACACAGCTCTCTTTTTCTCCCTGTCTGAGCTTTTCAGTCATTTTCACAAAAATTGTACATTTAGTTTTTTAATAAAACAATAAATCCCCAAGAAGCTGTGGTGTACAGTGAATGTATAACAGCTAAGGGGTGTTGTTAGACACGACACAGAGCGGTTATTCCATATACGTAGTAAGGTTTCACAAAATAAAACAGAACAAATAAAGTGTAATGAGATTAATAAAAACATTCTTCTGCCAAACAATGTAACACTTTGTTGTGGTTGCAACAAAGTGGTTGCCAAGCAACACACGGACGTAAACAAAGGTGTATGCTTCAAACGCGGCTCAACCAATCAAAATCAAGGACCGTAACTATCTGTTTTCAAAAGTCATTTTTTTTACTTCACTGAATTTGTATGAAACTTGGTGAAGGTTTGGTACTTGCTATATGAACACATACTCAAAAAAAATGTATGGACATGATTCAAAAGGTTTAATGTTTTAGGAGAAAATAGTCACACTTGTGCTGTTCAGTGTCATAAATGAGTGCACTGGAAATGAATGGGAAGCAAATTTCATCTAGTGGAAGTGTTTGGTACTGCAGCCAAACTAAATCTGACTGAAGGCCCAGTTTTTGAGATATCAACCTCAAATTCAGAACACAACTTATTTAGATTTATGGCTTGGATTTTTAAAGTAAAACATGTTTTGGAAAAAATATATTTCACTTTAAAATATATTTAATTGAAATATTTTTTTAAATAACTTTTTTCGATTTTAGCAATAATCTAAAGTGTTTCATTAAAAAGAAACAAAACTAAAGTCTCTTCTCAAAAAGTGGTTAACGGGTCAAAGAACGATCAGAACTATTCCACCAATGTAATATATCTCCCCCAAAATACTAAATATTAAATAAACATTATTGAACTAAAATATAGTACATTCAGTATATAATATATTTTAATATTATGTTAATATATACATGTCAAATATAAAATTTGAAATATTATGATATATAATTTTGATATATAAATATTTATTTATGTGATGCGATCTAGGAAAACCCAACACATGAAAGCCTTTTTTAGGTTTTGATACCATATGGAAGCTGTGTTTCAGCCCTTTCCAAAACTGCTTTTATTTTGAACGTGACCAAAGTTCTTAAGTTCTGATTTTCAGGAATGGAATTTTGAGAAAAACGTGTTTTCACTTTCAGTTCACGGATTTAACGAGAGCTGTCTGTCAAGTCAGGAGCGCTATACTGCTTCATTTTCTGTTGTGTATCATGGGCATAGTCTCTGAACTTTCAATCACCCCTTGTATGTTTAAAGCAGGGATATTGTACCTTATAGTTTACATTTAGAAAAGCGAGCGCAGCGCAATTGTTCGCACACTGTGAATAAAACAGACTGTCGTCGGACTCCTCCTCTATAGTAACTTCATCATCCGATCCTTCATCTCTAGATGTGAAATAGTCCATTCTAACACGGTTTAGGGCACTGACATCACCAACATTGAGCAGATTGAGACGAGTAAGAACGTTTAAGTGAGCAGCTGCAGTACTTTAGACGGCGTTGTTGTGCTCCGTTATCTTACAAGATTAAAAAATAATAAAATAAAAATTTGCGTGCCGTAGTTTACACAGGACTGTTGGGGAATGTGCATTGATACACCTTTATTAAATATGTGATTTAATTTGCTAGGTTAACTATTTTTGCACCTCCACAGCGTGTTCTTAATGTAAGAGAAAGACACAGTTATTTCTGCTTGCTGCAATAAATTGCTATTTTTCTGCACTAAACAAGTGAATTTTGCCAAGATATTTTCAGAGATGATAAACAAGATGTTACAGAATAATAATTTAATGAAAACCCAATTTTGACAAAAAAAATTACCATTTTTTGAAATTCCTGAAAACATATGATGGGTTTTCCCACATCGCATCACATATATAATAACATTTTTTTTTAAATGTAACTAATTAATCACACATTTTTTCCTTAAATTAATCATGAGTAATCCCACCGAAAATTGAATTTAAATAAGTATTTAATTCCACTTTTATATTGCAATTTCACATTGAATCTTATTGTAGAAACAACATAAAGTATATTTTTAATGTTTAATGCCATCTTTTTTATGACTGAAGGCAAGTATCACTGATACCAACTGATGTCTCTGATTTTTTTTTTCCCCCCTAATATTTAACCATTGACTATAGCCATTCAACATTACAGTATAATTGAGAGCTATCAATTTAACATTTATTCAGCTTTAAAAATAATGTGTAATTTAACTGAATTTAAAACAATCTTCACATAAACCACATTATAATAAATGTCATGTAGCTACCTGTGCCCTTCAGCAAGAAAATACAGCCTAATGTAATAAAGTTATCAAACACTAAATTAAATAAAGATAAAGCTTTTTTTAGTTTTTTAGTTTTTACTGACATATGGCCTGAAAACATCTCGTCTGACTGCAGTTCACCGTTGTTCTACTAAAGCTCCTCATCACCGGTACCATTTCTGCGCTCCTTTGATCCCTGCGTTAATTGCGTTAATTGCAAATTTATATTTGATACATATAGTTAAATAGAATGGAATTGAATTAATGATAAAGTCATATTTCTATTAAATAATGGTAAATATTGGAGATATATATATATATATATATATATACACACACACACACACACACACACATATATATATATATATATATATATACACACTTTTTTTTTTTTTTTTTTTTTTTTTTGTGAGTCGCACAGATGCTGCAGGTTTGCAGAAACTCAAGGCGTCCGATATATTGATCGTCATCAGTGTAGAGTATCAGATCCCATCAAGTCTGTAAGGGTCAGTCGAGTGGATCTGAAGTCGTGCGGTGAGTTTGAGTGCCAGTGAAGCGTCAGAGATGTAAAAGTGTGTGTTTTATGAGTGCGGCGGCGCGGGCGGAGAAGCTTCTCTTTTACAGGGCCATAAATACATTGTTATTAGGTGTTGGGAGTGAGCTGAGATTTATCCCGCCGATTAGCCGGCCCAGCATCCTCCTTCCATTAATCCACACGCACGCGCTCGTCCGGCTCGGCCTAATTCTTCATCACTCGCTCAAGTAAATTATTTGCTATGGGGAGTTAATTATCCCTCGTTTAAGGTGCGTTTTTTAAGACGTCGCCAAGACCTGCAGGTGCGTGAATCTTGAGTTCTGGACTTCATGAATCCTGCCGTGAGCGCAGCCGAACGCTCAGAGTAACCGGATCGACCAATCAGCGGGTGAAACGCCCACAGAGCCTCCTGAGTGGATGAGTGACATCAGCGGGTCAGCTGTCAATCATCTGTCACTCGCTCGTCCACTAGGTGGGGCTGCTGCACAGATGATCACGACTGACCGAGTGTGTCTCGATCTCTCCGCAGGATCACGGATCAGCGGTTCGAGCGGCTGCCGTACTTCATCTTCGGCGACTTTAACTTCAGGTTGGACTCCAAGCAGGTCATTGAGGTCAGTCAAACGCTCAGTGTCTCACACAAACACTCTCACACACTGACTGTCTTCACAATAACATGCTACCGTACTGGACTGACTGTTGCTGAAGTGTACTGCATAGAGTACTTGTGTGGCCTAATACATTTGCAGCAGAACACACTGCTTCACCTTACAGTAAGTTTCAATACAATATGTACTAAATTATGTAATCTATATATAATTGGAATAAAACTTACATTAAATTTGAGTAATATTTCACAAGTTTTACTGTAATTTTAATCAAATAAACACTGTCTTGCACTGCTTTTAATGTTTTTCTTTAGAAGACTTGAACTGTAGTGTGTGTATTTGAATATAAACTATTTTAAAATTAATATATTAATATAGTACTGCATTATTGGAAATTGTATTATATTTGATTAAATAATGAATTTAATGGAGCATTATTTTACAATAGTACTTAAATATAAAATTAAATATATTAAATTATAATTATTATATATATGTAGTTTTTTATTATAATTTAATTTGTTTAATTGTAAATATAGATGTAAAAATAAGCAAAAAGAGCAAAACAAACACCCCCTGATTTTAAAATATAATACACTTTTTTTTTTTATTATTATTTCAGATAGATGCAAATTCAACATTTGGTGCTAAAATAACTAAAACAAAATCAAATAAAGCTAATAAATAACTAAAATAAAACAAAAAAATGTAACAGTTTTGCACTAAAACTTAAAGTGAAAATGAAAAAAAAAAACAATAAATAAATAACTGACAAAAAAAATAACTGAAACTTTAACAAAAAATTTTATTGAAAGCAAAAAAAATGTAAAAATCTAATCTGAAATTCAAAATATTAAAACTATAGCAGTGTATAAGCGCTGATTTCTAGTATGCACTGATTACTCAAATGTCACATTTGCTAAGATGCTCAAATGCAGCATTACATGCTGTGTCCCTTAATGCATTGTGCTCGACTTGACCTTCTATTTCCAGAGTGATGAATGAAACACGATACGAATATGAAAAAAAACAAAACGTTTTTTAGTATCATCTTTACTCATTTGATCGGACTGTTCAAATTCACAGCATCAGACATTTGCACTCGAAATTGCTCTTAACATGTAAAATAACTTGGACTTAAAATGCAAGAAAACTCTAAGTTTTTATAGCGTCTTGTTTCACACACTATCTCTGAAGGGTCTGAAGGGTCTGAAGGGCTCTCGCTGCTGTTTAAAGGCGTCATTAGCACACAATGAGTGTGAGAAAAGCCTCCTCACATAACAATGCTGCTGGAGGGCCACTCTGCAAACACAGCTGGGCCCCTGAGGACCCTAATGAGTCGTATATGCGAGGGCCGTAAACCAGCTCAGCAGATCCGCGGCTCATTGTTCTCACTCAGGTCCTGTGTGTGGCAGGAAGGAGGTGCTTGTTGAATTGCTGTAATGATGCTCATCCCGTGTGGCTTTGAAAATCCACAAATCATAATGCATTTAAAATAGTTTGATTTGTGTGTATCTGTGCATGGTTCGGCTAAAATTACCCACAATCCCTTGTGCGACAGAACAGGAGTTTATAAGTGTTATTTTCTGGCTGTCCATCTGTTCATCCATCAGGTTAATGGTTTTTATTAGTTGTCATAAACAAGCCTTAACTTTTTATTTGATGCAGATATAAGACAAGGTGTCAGATTTTATGGAAGCCACACCTTGATTTGTAACACTGTATCAGTGAAAATCCAATGACAAGCTGAATTTAAACACAAACAGGGAACTTTCAGTCTGTATATATTTGTGATATGAAGTATTTTCCGCACATAAATGAGATCAGAGTGTGTGATCATGTTTTATATAATGCATTATCTTGTGAAATCAAGCAGCAAATCAGCATATTAGAATGATTTCTGAAGGATCATGTGACACTGAAGACTGGAGTAATGATGCTGAAAATTCAGCTGCGCATCACAGAAATAAATTACAGTTTAACAGATATTCACACAGAAAACAGCTGTTTTACATTTTAATAATATTTCACAATTTTTACTGTTTTTAATCAAATAAATGTAGTCTTGAAAAGCAGAAAAGACTTCTTTAAAAAAAAATCTACTGTTTTAATTAATATTAATATAGTACTGAATTATATGAAATTTTATTATATTTGAGTAAATAATGAATTATTTTACAGTAATATATAAAATGAAATGTATTAAATAATAATTATTATTAAATATGTAATATTATATAATAATATATAATTATTATTAAATAATAATAATTATTAAAAAAATATATATAGGGTCCGAGCTCGACTAAAGTATTTATTTATTTATTTATACTTTTTCTAAAATATACTTCATAATTTAAACATCTAAGTATATATAGCACCTATATAAAATATAATAATTATACAAATACAAATAAATATATTCTTAAAATATTTTAAAAATGTATGTAGCATCTATATATGTGTGTGTATATACATACACACACACACATATATATATATATACATATGTATGCAGTGTTTTTTCTGACCTTCAGGTTCATTTAAGGCTGATATCTAATATACTTTTCATTTGCTGGATTAATTCTTTTACTTCCATAAAGTTTTCATCAGTAAAAATGCACTTTGAGCTGCATGTAAATAATAGTTTTATTTTAATAGGGTGTTTAGTTTTGAAAGCTTTTTCCCCTGGACACTTACAATCTGGGTTTATGTGCTGCTCATGATGGAAACGCTACCTGCAGGACAATCATTGAGATGCTGACTCTGTGTGTGTGTGTGTGTGTGTGTGTGTGTGTGTGAGGTCAGTACATGTAGCCTCTGGACACACACACTCACACTCACACACACACACACACACACACACACACACAGAGACTCTGGACTAGTAAAGCTGGTTTATGTGAGTTGTGCTTCACCTGTTTCTGAATGCAGGCACTCACATGCAGCCATCGCTCTGATGTCATCACCGGCCAGAGCTCGTTAAAATAGAGCCGCCGCTCTTTTAGACATCTGATTTAGAGATATGTGCGTCTGTGTGTGTAGTAAAGTGTGCAGCAATGATAGTGTAAGGCACATAAACAAGATAGCCTTGAGTGAGTGTGTGTGTGTGTGTGTGTGTGTGGTCTGGCAGTGAGGAACTAGTTCAACACTTTAATGTCAATTAACGTCAGCCACACAATTAGTGTTGGGTCCGAGCTCGACTCAGATTGCGCCGCTGTATTGATTTTTTTCACTGCAGTTTAACTAGAGATTGATTTACACTAGTGCACACTAATTCACACCAGTTTATTTAAATGTGCGTCTGACGAAGCACCCAGTAATGATTGCGCATCATATTTAATAATGCAAATATTTAAATATCACTTAAAGATATCATTACATCAACTTAAAGACATTTTTAAGGATTTATTTAAGACATCTTAAAACACTATACTTAATTAAATCTATGTTACATATGCATGAATACTTGACCTGTACTCAAAGTATAAAGAAATTTGGTGTTTCTAATTTTTTATTTATTTTTTTTTTTTAATTCTTTGGGGTTGAATTGAAGGTTAAGGAGTTTCAGGATTCATTTTTCAGAGAAAATGAAAGTATGAGAATATGATGAAATCCGTGTCACATGTGACCACCTGTGTGCCGTGGGCTCCGTTCGACCCCGCTGTGGCACAGAGGTGCATGCTGGGATGGGACGGGACCCCAGGGCTCTGCCGGTAGTGAATCAGTTTGTGTAGTGACAGCAGCGCGGCCGTGTGCCTGGACTCCAGTATATTTAAAATCCCTCCTAATTAAACTTAATAGAATGTAAATTTAATTTGTGGGAAAATGGCGTCCGTTCCAATCTCAGGATTGATAGGGGCCGACGGGCGGGTTAATTACTGACTTGATCTACTGAGCTCGTGACATAACTTGTGCTGCTTTTAATTGGAGTGTATTGGCTGGTTGATGGGAGGACGCGATCGCTCCGACGCCCCCTATCTGCGGCGCTGGGCTCCTGCGCGGGGCGGCACATGTAAACATCAATCTCTCGTTCTTTTGTCCTCTGTCTTTCTGAGGGCCGAGCAGCATGAAATTAAAGGTGGGGCCGCGAGCGAGGCCTCGCTGTACATGACTGATGTAAACTGCTCATTAATGAGCAGTCAGAGGCTCATAAAACGTTCATTTTTCAACATTGGAAGAGCTTTCTAATTGATGGCCTCATGCCAATGTCAGATCAGTTTGTTTTTACACAGAAATAGAGAAAAACAATGAAACTGTGTGTGTGTGCTGTTTTATGTTATTTTTTATGTTGCGTTGTGTTTTGTATTCTGTTACGCTATGTTACATTGTTACATTACATGTTTTGTTATCCTACGTTATGTTACTTTGTTACATTTTATGTTGTTTCATGTTACGTTGTTACATTGTTGCGTTGTTTGTTATATTACATTGTCAAATTATGTTGTTACATGTTTTGTTACATTGTGATACGTTACATTTTATGTTATGTTACATTATGTTTTGTGTTCTTACATTATATTACGATATTTTATGTTTTTTTTATGTTTATGTCTTGTGGTTACTATGTTTTAAGATATTTTTAGCATGTTATTAAGTGTTCTGTGTGGTTTCTTAAGTAAACACGATAAAGAGAGTTCTTTGCATCTTGTATCTGTGTATTGTTGAGTGTGTGTGTGTTTGTGTGTGCGTGTGCTGGCTTGCGTGTTTGTCCATATGCGTTTGTGTACACGCACACATGGCAGAATCTGTGGTGGATAGAGACCTCGCACCCGTCTGTGTGTGTGTGTGTGTGTGTGTTAATTCATTCTTACACAATAAAGCTCCATTTCATACAGTGTTTGTGCATTTGGCCCGTCATAAATCAAAGGCGGCAGTGGCATTAAGTACACACTACATTAGTCAGGCTAATTAATTTTGGGACACATCCATCCATTAGTCAGTGGTCCTGCGTTTCATGGGACAGATAGAGAGACCCTGACGGCCGCTGTCAAACCAACCGTGAAAATACACACACGCACAAGTGTATCTTCACACACAGGCAAACACATCTGCGTGTTTACACACATCTGATCTCCATCCAACAGCGTCAGACGGGTACGGCTCTCAGCGCACGCTATACACTCACACTCCTGCTGCTGGAATTACTCGTTTGTAATGAAATGTAGCCAATGACTCAATGAGAGTATGAACTGATTCAGATCATATAAAATAGAAGAGAAGATATCACAAACACTTAGATGGATAAATGGATAGATGGATGAATGGACGTGTGGATGGACAAACTAATGGATGGATGAACGGATGGAGGAAAAGATGGACAGCCGAATAGATAGAAAAGATAGGTGAACGGATGGCTGGATGGAAAGATCAGTGGATGGACTGATAAATGGATGGGTGGGTGGATGGACCGATGGACAGACTGATGGATGGAGGGATGGATGAATGGACAGGTGGATGAACAGATGGATGGCCGAATAGATGGAAAAGATAGGTGGATGGATGGATAAATTGATAGATGGATGGATAGATGGAGGGATAGACAGACAGACAGCTAAATGGATGGAAAGATAGGTGCATGAATAAATTGATAGATGGATGACTAAATGGATGGATAGCTGAATGGATGGAAATATAGGTGGATGGATTAATGATAGATGGATAGCCAGATGGCCGGACTTGATGGAAGGATGGATGGACGGACAGATGGACTGATTGATGGAGGGACAGGATGGATGGATGGATGGATGGATGGATGGATGGATGGAAGGGTGGATGGAAACAGATGGACTGATTGATGGAGGGACAGACGGATGGGCGGATGGATGGATGGATGGATGGATGGATGGATGGATGGATGGAAGGGTGGATGGACGAACAGATGGACTGATGGATGGAGGGACAGAAGGATGGGAGGATGGATGGACAAAGACGGATGGACAGACTTGGATGTATGGAAGGAAAGATAGATAGATGGATGGAAGGACAGACAGATGGATAGATTGACGGATGGTCGGTCAGACAGATGGATGAACGGACAGATGGATGGATAGATGGACGGATGGCCAGACTGGACGGACAGACTTGATGGATGGATGGACGAATGGATGGACAGATGAACAGATGGATGGATAGATGGGTGGATGGATGGATGAATGGAGAGTTGGATAGATGGATGGATGAACAAATAGACGGACAGATGGATGGACAAATGGATGGCTGGATGGATAGATAGATGGATGGACGGACTGATGGAGGGACAGATGGATGAATAGATGGACAGACAGCCAGACTTGATGGATAAATGGATAGATGGATGAATGGACGTGTGGATGGACAAACTAATGGATGGATGAAAGGATGGAGGAAAAGATGGACAGGAATAGATAGAAAAGATAGGTGAACGGATGGCTGGATAGAAAGATCAGTGGATGGACTGATAAATGGATGGGTGGGTGGATGGACCAATGGATGGCTGGATGGATAGATAGATGGATGGACGGACTGATGGAGGGACAGATGGATGAATAGATGGACAGACAGCCAGACTTGATGGATAAATGGATAGATGGATGAATGGACGTGTGGATGGACAAACTAATGGATGGATGAAAGGATGGAGGAAAAGATGGACAGCCGAATAGATAGAAAAGATAGGTGAACGGATGGCTGGATAGAAAGATCAGTGGATGGACTGATAAATGGATGGGTGGGTGGATGGACCAATGGACAGACTGATGGATGGACGGATGGATGAATAGATGGACAAACAGCCAGACTTGATGGATGGATGGATGGATGGATGGATGGATGGATGGACGGACGGACAGACAGATGAACAGATGAATTTGACGGACAGATGGACGGATGGACGAATGGATTGATGGACAGGCAGATGGACAGATGGATAAATGGACAGACGGATAAAATAAATAGATGGACAGATAGATGGATGGCTGGATGGATAGATTAATGGATGGATGGATGGACAGATGGATGGAAAGTTAAGTGGATGCATGGATAAATAAATATATATTAGGTGGATGGACGGATAGAAGATGGATGGATGGATGGATGGATGGATAGGTAGATAGTAATTTGTTGTTCTAGTCGTTTGTTTGTTGGGGAGTTTATTACGGTCTGGTTGTGTTTTGTGTGTGTGATTTTTGCTTGTGTTTCTTGTGTTCTGTGATTGTTTGTGCTGTAGTTCATCAGGAAGAGTTGCGTAACGATGTGTTCATTTCTTCAGCACAATACGCCTCATCGTTCAGCGTTTGCTCCAGATAAACCCACATGATCTCTGATGGCCTCGTCGGATGGACAAGCGCCTCTTTTCTCCGTCCGTCTCTCCGCGTGTTTTTAAAAGCGCTAACAAAGAGCGTCACACATCACGGGCGAGCGACGTGCCTTTAATCAGAGCCTAATTAAAACAGAGAGAATGAAGAACAGCCACAGGCTGTTCCTCTCACAGCCTCATTAACAACAGGCCGTTTGAGCGCGCTCCGTACGGCGTCCCTGGGGCTGATGTTGGCACAGCTGGAGCGGAGCGACGGGCGCGAGGGCTTCGCCTGGCACAGACATCACAGGACGGAGGCCCTTACGGCATCATGACTCCATTCAGACCGTCAGGAGTGTCCTGCTGCTGTCTCCTTCAGAGCCCCATATTTACAGCCAGTTGTTTGGTGAAGATGCTACAGCTTTTTTTTACTTTTTATTCTATTTTTATGTTATGTTATTTTATTTTTTGTTAAGTTTAATTTTATAATATTGTATTTTATTGTTCTTTTTACATTTAAAAAAATATATTTTCTTTTAGTTTAGTTCATTTTAAATTGTTTTATGTGTTTATTTTATGTGGTGTAGTTGTTGTGATCAGGTTTTTCTGGAGCATTAATCTTAAGGCGGCGTTCAGCAGCTCTGATCCTGCGGGGTCGCCCGTCGTGATTGCGCGTTTGGCTCGTGTCGGCGCTGGCATTTGGGCTCCTCTCACTGACTGACATTAAACACGGCCGGCCCTCGTTCACGAGCGTCCCGCCGCTCGCCCGTCATATTTAAGAGAGCCATTAAGTGGCACATTGAGGATTCATGGCCTCTCGTCTTTAATTCCTCCTGTGATTTATCTGCTGTATGGAGGAAGAGGCCGGCTTTGTTTGAGCGCAGGATGAAAACAGTGACTGCTTCCTGTTTCATGAGGCTGGAGAGGAAGCAACAACGCTTTAACATCTGTCTGTCAGCTCCATCAGCAGCGAAAACCACAAAAAATTTCTTACTCAAATTAAAATATATAAAAAAAAATTTCAGCTAGTTGACTAATTTAGTGACATTAATAATAATAATAATAATAATAATAATAGTAATAATATGTGTACGTGTGTATATATATATATATATATATACACTCACAAAAAAAGGCAAAAAACAAAACTAAATGTTAAAATTTTAGTTACATTAAAATAAAAAAAATTACTAAAAAAACTCAATTTAAAATTAATAAAAAATAAAAAAAAATTTTAAAAATATAAAAATATTTTAAAAGTAAAGTTGAAATTATGAGAATAAAGTCGAAATATTAAAAAAGTAAAAAATTACAAGAAAAAAAGACTAAAAATTTATGAGAATAAAGTCGAAATATTTTAAAAATAAAGTTGAAATTATGAGAATAAAATCTAAATATTACAAGAATAGTCAAAATATTTGAAAAATAAAGTAGAAATTATGAAAATATAGTTTAAATATTACAAGAAAAAAGTTTAAACATTTCGAAAATAATCAAAATTATGAAAATAAAGTAGAAAAAGTACGAGAAAAGTTAAAATATTTTGAAAAAATTGTCAAAATTTCAAGAATAAAGTTTAAATATTATAAGAATAAAGTCTACATTTTTGGGAATAAAGTCAAAATTATGAGAATAAATTTGTAGCAATTACGAGATATAAATTCTAATATTTTTTAGTATATTTACTAAAACGGCATCTTAATTTCGATAATATTGTCAAAACATCTTGACTTTATTTTTGAAATATTTCGACTTTAATCTTAAATTTTTTTGACTTTATTCTTGTAATATTTTTACTTTATTCTCAAAATATTTCTATTTTAATCTTTAATCTTTTATTTTATTATTTTTTTAACATAAAAACTAAAACAGCATCGTAATTTACAGCTCAGTAATATTATTTTTTCTTAATTCATGTAAATGCTTTACATACAACCTTCAGATTTCTGCTGATAAATCCTCTAAAGCAAAAATACATACATTTACAAAATAAATAAATAAAATATATAATTGAGTTAAAAATACATTAAATGAAATAAAAAGTAAAAATGAAAAGAAAAAAATCAATATAAGAAATGTAAAAAATAAATAAATAATGTATATAAATACAAAATAAAGAGAATAAAAAATTCTAAGATATTTTAATTAATAATAAATGAAATAATGTGAAAGTAATCCATTATGAGTGTGTGTTACTGTAAGTGTGATTTTTGCTGTAATGCGTCAAACTGAGGGTGGAGTTGAGGTGATTTTGTGTGCTGATGGACATGACGGCTGTAGCTGTAGCTGTATGTGTATGTTGGTGTGGAGGAGCAGAGAGACTCGGCTCAGCGTGTCGTCCTGCGGCCCGTCGCCCCTCTTCCCGGGGGGCTTTTGTTCCTGATTTCATGCTATCAGAGCGACAGCATGTTTCTCAGCTTTGGCCTGTCAGCCTCATAAAGGGCCTGCGCTGGGGTCACAGCTCGAGGGACGGCCATGAAAAATCGCTCAAAACCGGATGACAAAGCCCACCCAGAAAAACAGAGCAGGACGCTGTTAATATCAGCGCAAACACCCGTCTGTCTCAATCACCCGCATAAATGCACTGTAGTCTCACTTTAGTCTGACCGAAGAAAATGTCCTGATCACACTTCACTCCAAAATCAACAGGATGGAATAAGAAATTACATTTTGCATCAAGAAAATGACGCCTAGTTAAGATTTAATAAAGATTAAACACATTTTACATCCAAATATCTGTAAACTGTAATGCAAAAATTATCTGTCATTATGACAAAAACACACAACAAAATTACTAAAACTTTTAAGTAAAATTTGTATGAAACAAAATTTAAAAATAAAAACTCATTCTACATATTAATATAAACTATAATAGAATCTCAGTGACACTAAAATAACACATTTTACACCTCAGATAATGTTATTTTTCATCATAATTCATGTAAGAAACAAAACTTTTTTTGCTGTTAAACCTTTTGAAACGCTACCGCTAACAAAATAAAAAATATAAAATAAATTATTCTAAAATAAAAGTAAAAAATAAAGATTTAATGAAAATTAAACACATTTTGCATCCAAACTCTGTAACGACTGCATCCAAACAACTGTAATGCAAAAACATGTCAAATAAAATAATTTAAAATAAGTAAAATAAAAAAATAAGATAAAAAGCAAATTAAAAAATAAGCAAATAAGCCAATAAAAAATAAGATAAAAAGCAGACATGTCAAATAAAATAAAAAAATAAGATTAAAAGTACAATAAACGTAAAAAAAAGATAAAAATAAAACATTTTACACCCAAATTCTGAATACTGTAATGCAGAAACATGTCAAATAAAATTATTTAAAATAAATAAAATAAAAAATAAGATTATAAGTACAATAAACTTTAAAAAAATAATGAAAATGAAACGCATTTATGCCAAAACTCTGTATACTGTAATGCAAAAACATGTCAAATAAAATAATTCAAAATAAGTAAAATAAAAAATTATATAAAAAATAAAATAAAGTAAAAAAAAAAATGAAAATGAAACACATTTTATGCTCAGACTCTTTATACTGTAATGCAAAAACATGTGAAATAAAATAAAAAATTATATAAAAAGTAAAATGAACGTTAAAAAAAAACAAAAAAAAAGATGAAAATGAAACCCATTTTATGCCTAAACTCTAAATACTGTAATGCTAAAACAATCTAATTTTCATTACTCATTGTGGTAAAAAAATAACTAAGTAAAAATTTGAAAAATAAAGAAACATTACGTAAAACATAACAACATAATGATTGAAAAAAAAAAAATCACTAACTAAATATGATCTTTCTTTTTTGAATTATAATAGTCCTAAAATCAACTTCTATTTTAAAATTATTAAATGAAATGTTTTTTTAAATCATTTTTTCTTTTTTGGGTAAAATGTGGACTGGTGTCTCTCTCTCTGGTGGGCTGAAGGAGGCGGATCATTTGAATGAAATGGTGCAGATAAATTAAAGGCTGTTAGTGTGAATGAAGCGTCATTGCGTCATTGTGTTGAGCTCTATTGTAGCGGCTCCTTTCAAACTGTAACAGAAAAGTGCCGTCACACACACACACACACACACACAGTGGTTGATCAGTGCTATGAGACTCACTTCAGCTCAAGTGTTGATCTGTTGGACTCTCTAATGAGTGAATGCAGTGGGTTAATTCATTAAGAGTGTCATTATGATGCTAAAAGTGCTTTAAATGACCCTGTTGACTCAATTAAATCCGTTCGTTTTTCATCAGGTGTGTTTCTCATGTGAGAAATGGTCAATAAATCAGCCGTGTATGATTTTATTTGTTTCATTCAGCACGTGTTTGATGCTAAGCATCATTATTTTATCAGCGTTCGTGGTGTGCGAGTGTCGGTGGAGGTCAGCGTCTCATTAATTGTTGCTTGTTGAACTTCATTGATTGTCGGTAATGAACTCTGCTGAGACACTCGTTATAGGAGAGCGCTAATCTCTGCTTAATTGAGCCGTGGAGTGCTGCTGAGAGTCTGAGCGAGAGGAGAGGAGCGTTTGTCCCATCAGCTCTAGAGCTCCTCATCCATGTTCACATGTGATCCTGGAGCACAAAACCAGACATAGCAGTAGCCAACAATACACTGAGTGGGTGGAAATGATTGATTTTTGTGTTATGCCAAAAATCATTAGGGTATTAAGTAAAGATCATGTTCCATGAAGATATTTTGTACATTTCCTACTTTAAATATATCAAAATTCAATTTTTGATTAGTAATATGCATTGCTAACTTCGTTTAGACAACTTTAAAGGCGATTTTCACAATTTTTTTGCACCGTTACATTCCAGATTTCCAAATATTTGTGTCTTGGTCAAATATTGTCCTATCCTAATCAGTGGAAAGCCTATTTATTGATGTATCCATTTAAAAAAAAAATTGACCCTTATGACTGGTTTTGTAGTGTAGGGTCACATGTATTTATTATTAAATCAGATTCTAACTCATTCAATTAAGTTATTCAGCTCTAAGAAAGACTATTATTAGTTTTTCTTTTTTTTTTTTAGATAACATAAAAATAAAATAAAAGAAAAAAGTATACAAGATTATTTTAAGTTTTTTTTTTTTTATTGTATACAGTTTTTTTATAAATAGATTTTATTTTGTTGGATTTTTTTTTTTACATTTTAAAAACAGTATATTTGAATTTTAAAATAGATTTTATTTTTATGCTTTGTTTACTTAGTCATTTAACTCAGATTTCTCTTCCCTAATATTTTTTGATTGCAGCAAAAAAATGGCTTTAAAAGTTATTTAGATATAATTAATTGAATACATTTAACCCAATTGTCATTTAATATCCAAAGTCATTTAATTCAAGTATTTTTTAATATATATTTCAGGAAGTACTTGAGAAAATTATAACATACAAAATTAGTTGTCAGACAGTTTTCTTTCCCCTCACTCATCCCCCACAATGATAATAAAATAATAATTAAAAAATAAATAATAATAATAAGTAAAACAAAGTAAATTTAATTCAGAATTTGTATGGCGTCAGAAGATATTTAGATATAAGATTTGACATGAGTACCTTAGTAAAGTCAAACCAAAATTTATTCAGACACTTTTAACATGTCTCACATTATCACAGTTTATTCACTGTAGTTTAGAAAATGTTAATAAAGTATGACAGAGATTTAAATGTGAGAGTTAAACTGTGTCAGAACAAATGTATCTTAATAATGTCATATAACTTTAAAACATGTTTAACAAAACATGGTCAGGTCAAAGTGTCAAATCAAATTTTTGGTCCCAGATCTTTTTTATCAGTTTTGCTGGTAGTTCACTGTATTAAGAATTTTTGGGTGTAATATGTCAGTTTATTTTGCTGTCCTCACTTACATAAATGAACTATAGTGTCCTGCACTCACTTGTTAAAAAAAATATCAAAAATTATATCTGGTGTCTGAATAATTTTTGGTTCGACTGTAGCAATCAGTTCTACAATTCTATGACATTTGTAAATCAAGTCCAGTGGGGTTTCAGATGCATCACGTGGAGAGAAACAGATTTGAATCAGATTTGGTTGTCAGTCGTCTGCAGTGTGAACATATTTTAATAGATGATGTAAACTGAGTAAGGAGTGAGTGATGGTGAGATGTTCACTGATTGAGCACCAGTGGGTTTGAGTGAACAGACATTAACCAGTTTGTTGACCATCTGTGCTGCCTGGTTTCACCGATCTGCATGAACAGCAGGAGTGTGTGTGTGTGTGTGTGTGTGTGTGTGTGTGTACAGGTGGATGAGTGTGTAAAACAATGAATCCTTTAACTCACTTAAACCAGTGAACACACACACCCATTACTAACACAACACACACTCACAATGAAGCATCTGCTCACTCCGTCCTGTCAAGAAGTCTTTTCTTTCACTATTGTGTGTGTGTGGAAGGGGCGGGACCTCTATTCAGATTCCTATTCATCTGTGATTAGATTTATTTTCATGATTACATTAATGAACAGATCTTTATGGATCCAAACACTATCTGTTGTCTACATAGACAGTTGTCTTATAAGGGAAGTGTTAGTCTACTTAGTTTCTTTTTAACTCTTTGAGAAATGTACTTGCAATTTTTGAGTGAAAATTGTTTCAATGTATATCTTACACCAATTTCTTTCGGTGTGTAAAAATAATTTTAGATCATAAAATTAATGTTAGTTTATCCTGTTTTGACAACAAATCATGTTGTTAATAATGCCATGTTAAAAAAAAGATTATGAGATTAAAGTTATATTATATTAAAGTAATATTTTGAGAATAAAGTCGAACTTATGAGAATAAAATAGAAATATTACGAGAATGAAGTAAAAATACTATGAGAATAAAGTTGATATACTACGAGAGTAAAGTCGGAATATTATGAAAGTAAAGTCGAAATACTGCGAGAGTAAAGTCAAAATACTACGAGAATAAAGTCAAAATATTACGAAAATAAAGTCAAAATATTTTGAGAATGAAATCGGAATATTATGGAAATTAAGTGGAAACACTACGAGAGTAAAGTTGAGAACTATGAGAATAAAGTCTAAATATTTCAACAATAAAGTCGGAATGTTTTGAGAGTAAAGTCAGAATATTTCGAGAATAAAATTGAAATATATTACGAGATATAATACGAGAATGAAGTTGAAATTGCAAGAATAAAGTCATTTAAAAAATATTATAATAAAATAATATTTTTACTTTATTCTCATAATTTCGACTTTATTCTCAAAATATTACAGCTTTAATCTCGTAATTTTAGATTTTTTTTTTTTTGTAAACATGGCACTAAAACAACATTGTATCCTAATGAGTATTTTTGTCTTATTTTCCAGTATGAAAGCATGAGATATTCAGACTCTAAATTTTGTCCTTGTGTGGACATTGTTTTGGTCTCCATGAGGAAACAAGCTTATAAATCACAGAATGAAGTGTTTTGAGAATCTAGAAATGCCTGCAGTTTTGTGTGAGAGGTAGGTTTATGGTAAGGTTTAGGGTAAGGAGATAGAAAATACAGTTTGCACAATGGAAAAATCATTGTGCATGTGGCATGATTTGATAGAAATATCTGTGTGTGTGTGTGTGATGGTCCTGATCTCTCTCTCTCTCTCTCTCTCTCTGTGTCTCTGTCTCAGTTTCTCTGGGTGTGTCTGAACCCCCAGTGCTGGAAGGTCATGGGGGTCAAAGTGATGAATTTTTATGGGCCTGTTCCTTGTGTTTCAGGCCTGTTCTATTCTCCTTGCGCTGCACTGACTCTCAAAGACTTCCAGGCCGGCCAATTTGTCCTGCCGGGCTCTAGAGAATGGCCCATTTGAGTGGTTAAATACCAGAGGGGCGAACACACACACACAGCACCTCTCTCGCATCCCACAATGATTTGTGGCCCGTCCATTATTTGCGGCGGAGAACAAACGCGCTCGGCCGGGACCCGGCGGTATTGGAGGGCCGCGGTGACACCCTTGGCCCTGCTGCCCATTGTTTTAGAGAGATTTCCCAGATGTTGGGATGGCCAAGATAAATAGGCGGCTTTATCCTCTCTCTCCCACACCTCTTTATCTGCCCTCGTCTCCTTTCAGCTCACGGACCCCCTACATTGAGTTCCTCCACCGCAGGGGCTGATGGGAAAGGATGCGTGTGAGATTTTCAGGGAGTGTTCGAGTGAAGTGATCTCGTAAAAACAAGCACAACCGACGCTGGCGGTAATGCACTTACTGTACAGCAGAGTTAAAGGGATTGTTCAGCCAAAAATTCAAATTCTGTCATCGGATACTCTTCCTCATGTCATTCCAAACCTTTCTTTAGCTAAACACAGAAGGCGATTTTATCAATATTTAGATTTTTTTGCACCCATTAGATTCCATATTGTGGAAGTCAATGGCTGCCGTCAACAGAAAAGCAGATATTTTAAAGAATGCTGGTAACCAAACAGTTGATGGCAGCCATTGACTTCCATAGTATGGAAACAAAACTCAAATACAGATTTGGAACAACATGAGGGTGAGTAAGTGATGACAGAATTTTTGGGTGAACTATCCCTTTAATTTTGTTGGTGAAAATTTTTTCACTGACGATTACTAGGGTATGTTTACATGACAACAATGTACTAAAAATGGTGTTTTTCCTTTGCGTTTTTGAAAAGATTCACATACAGACACATACAAAACCTTTTCAGTTGAGACGGATCGGCGAAAATGACTAAAAATGCTGTGTTAGCATGTGAAGCCAGTAGGTGGCGACGTCATTTTGTAAAAACGCTACGCTACTGAACACACAATACGCATGTGCATGGTAACACCGTTTTTACAAATTTGCGTTTATGTAGTTTCAAAAATTTTGAAAAGTTTGCATTTTCAGGCTCGTCATGTAAAAAAAATGGCCAAAATACTTTTCTTTTTTTAGTTGAAAGTGGTGTCGTTTTAAACACTGCCTAAAATAAAAAGTTTCTGAATGACAAAAATGTGGACAAATAGTGGACAAATATTCACGAAATTGTCTAAATGTCCTTTTTTTGGTGAAAATTCACATAAATGCAGTCGGTAATGACTCAAGTGAATGTAAACAGTTGGGAGAATATCAGACGTGTCAGTATATTGGATCTGCGCATTATGTCTTAAAGTGACAGCAGCCTGATAAACTTGCTGCTGCCTTTGTCCTTAATGTTATGATATTTAGTTGACTAGAACTATCAGATGCAGTATTTTTAAATGTAAAACTGGTAAACACAGTAGCTTTCACCTGATGCTCAGCAGAGTACAAAAACAAACATGCAGTTACTTCATGACGCTGTTTGCATGGATAAAACTCCTAGTTGTCGTGACCTGTGGATGTCTGATTCTTGGATATTGTGATGTTGTCAGGCAGTTAGTGAAATAGCTCCAGTAGATTGTCTGGAGTGATGCATTGTGGGGTCAGAGCTGAATAAAGCCGGCCGTCTGAGTGGGCGACAGAATCCTTTGTGCTGGTTTATTGGAGATCGTTACGGATTCCAGCGTATGAACGGAGATTCCTGGAGGAGCACGTCACTGCTTGCCCACATTTACATGCTAAAAACACACTTTTACTGAGGAGACGTTTCATGTGATGATTCAATTATTGTTCAGAATTCCTTAAAATCAGCATTAAAGTCAAGAGAACATGCCCAGTAGACAGGGTTTTTTTTCTATTTTGAAACCATTTTCACAAATTTTCACTGTTAGTTAATTTCAGAAATAATTATAAAGAAATGGGTTATCATAGTCAACTAAAACTGAAACTAAAATTGATGATAAAATAATAAAAAATATTAAAAGTTAGCTGAAATAAAGCTTAAAATCAGCATTAAAGTGAAGAGAACATGTCGAGTAAACAATTTTCTTTTTTTAAAAAAAAACAATTTCAACATTTGTGTAAGTTTTTAACAAATTATATATTTATATTGAATGTTTTATATTCATTTTTATATTATTTTATTATTTAGAAATTCAGCTAATTTGTATTATTTTTTATTTTATCATTTAATCATTTTAGTTGACTATGATAACCCATTTCTTTATAATTATTTGTGATTTTTTTTTTTTTTTTTTACTTTGAAACAATTTTCACAAATTTTCATGGTTAATAAATTTCACAGATAATTATAAAGAAATGGGTTATCATAGTCAATGAAAACCGAAACTAAAATTGATGATAAAATAAAAAAAAAAAAATAATAATAATAATACAAATTAGCTGCTAAAGCACATTTCTAAATAATTAAATAATATAAAAATAAATATAAAACATACACTATAAAAATATAATTTGTTTAAAACTTAAGAAATGATAAAAATAAAAAACTAATAAATATTAGTAATACTAGTGAATACCAGTAAATCTATAAATTGTTTTAATGGGTCAAAGATGAAAAAGGGTTTAAACGTAAAAACAGTAAGTGTAAAACTGCTTTAAATTATTGTTGTTTTTCCAAAAAAATATTTCAAAGTTTTCTGTTTAATATAATTGCATGTTTATTTTTGTTTTTCTGAGCAAAAAATAAATATAATACATTTTTCCCTCATTTACAGAAGACAGTGTAACAATCTTGTCAGGCATATCTACAACAAAAATCTATTTATGATATTAAAAGATTAATTACTTTCACCTCAAATACTAATTAGTTGTAATTCTACATTTTTAAAATTTGCCACTATCTTAAGTTTTGCCCGTTTGTCAGTAAGATTTTTTTTACTCATTTAAAACACAATAAAATGTAATATGCTTATTGTTTTATATATTTTAATATGTACAGGTCAGAATAAGCATGTTGTTTGAATTTTGACATAAATATTGTTACACTGAATAACAGTGTAACATTATTTTAACCAAATTTTGACATTTTATTCTCCAAACACTTAAAAGTTGACACTTACATTTAATGTGCTTTCTATGGACATAAAATCACTTTTGTAAATTTTTTTTTGACATGGACATCTTAGTGTCTTTGTCCCATATATTTTAGCTCTAATGTGTGCTTACATGCTAAAAATATAAAGAATTTATATGTAATATACAATATTTAAATGTACAATATTATAAAAGTAATATAATTTTTATAACATATTCTAGTTTGCTTGTGCTAAAACTGATGAAAATGTACACATTTATGTCCATTTCTTCTGTAAATGCTGGAGATGTTGTGCTCATTATTCGAATGAAGACGTCATGCTAATGTGTGATCTGAGATGATACGTGTAAATGTGGCCTTTTTTTGGTTTTCATTGCATTTTGACTGTGTGGTTTCTCTGATTCTCTCTCTTTTTCTCCAGCTCTGTCCTCAGTTGCTCATTTTGTGGGCTGTAGAATTATGGGATAAAAATCAATAGTGTCAGGATTGAGTGATCAGGGAAAGTTTTAGTGCTTTAGACTCAAGGCTTCATCAACACGGTTTAAAGCACGTCTCCTGAACCCCGAGCGCAGGACTCACTTTACTGCGCTTCGGATAAATCGCTTCCAGCAGAGCATCATGGGATTGGGCCGGAACACATGGGGCTTGTTGGAGGATGTAGTAACTTTCGTGCCACATTTTTCTGACTCTGACATTCACGGACTGGATGTTAAGATGAAAACTGCCTATATAGTGTTATTTGAACTTCTCAAATGCAGCTTTCATTTTAACAAAGTGTGTGTATATATATATATATATAACTTTTACATGTATTTATAGTATTTAGAGTTTTTTTATAATGCAAATGAATGCATTTAATTTAATATGACAGCATTTTTCAGTTTTGAGTTTCTTGATTCAGTCTCAGTTTATTGTCTCGTCCTCGAGTATGAAATGAATGTTAATGTGATTTGAGACGAGGTCAGTGAGAGTGCGCTCAGATTGAATTTCTCTACACTTGCGAGCGTGCGGCTGAGGTCACGTGACCCGCGGCGTCCAATGGCAGGCGCGTGTGCTCAGGTCAGCGTGAGTTTGTGTTGATGCACCTGGTGTGTAATCAGGATCACAGGGTTTAATTAATGATGAGTTTTAATAAGCTGCAGCAGAACACATGATGAGATCAGGAGAAATGACTGCGTGTGATTGATCAGCGCTGAGATGAATCTGATCGCTCAGTGTCACCGAACACATGATCAATCAGTCCGTCTGTGACCCGTACACGCTCTCTGTTTGATTGATCACAGTATTGATGCCATTGAAAACAGAAGTGTTGATTTGTAAATTGTTTTTGGCTTTAACATTTTAGAATTCATCTTTGCCTGCTTTATACATATACAAAACACCAGACATACCATTGTACTTATATTGAGTACAATATAAATATGCATGTGTATATGTATGTATGTGTGTGTGTGTGTATATATATATATATATATATATATATATATATATATATATATATATGTTTTATCTATTAATATAAATAAATAAAAAATTGCATTTAAAATACAAAATAACAGTTTTTACTTTAAAACTGAGATTTGAAATTCCAAAAATATTTTTATATAGTTATGTTATGTGTATTATCCAATGCATACATATTTATAGTTTCTATACATTACATAAATTATAAATGTGCATTAATTATCTATTAGTTTAAATAAAAGAATAAATAATATAGAATTATATGCATTTAAAATTTAAATCAGCTTTTACTTTAAAATTGAGGTTTAAAATTCAAAGAGTAATTTTTATATAATTATATATATATATATATATATATATATAGATAGATAGATAGATATTTTTTTATGTTTTACATCAGTTATAATTGGACATAAAATATCTATAAATATAAATAAAAAATAAAAGAATGAATAATATAGAATTATATGCATTTAAAATATAAAATAACAGTTTTTAATTTAAAACTATGTATAAAGAATAATTTTTATAGAATTATTCTATATATATTATCTAATGAGTACTTATTTATATTGAATTTAAAATAAAGAAAATAAAAATGTACATAAGTGATCTATTAATATGAATGAATAAATAAATAAATAAATAAATGAATAAATAAAAGAATTAAAAAATATCGAATTATATTTAAAATTTCAAGTAACAGCTGTTACTTCAAAACTGAGATTTGAAATTTAAAAAAATATTTTTTATATAATTTGTTTATATATTTTTTCTAATACATACATAATTATATTTTCTATATTTTATGTAAATTATAAATGTACGTTATAATTAATATAAATGAATGAATAATATAGAATTAAAATAAAAATTTACTGTTAAAATTAAAATTGTATATTAAAAAAAATGTAAACTGCCTTAAATTGACATTTGAAATTGAAATATAAGCATAATGTCTTCTTTTTTTTCTGATTGTTCAGTGTTTTTATTCTGTGCTTTAGTATTTGAGTCTAATGATTTTAAACTGTTTCTCTTTCTTATAGAATATTCAGTATTTCATGTTTGTGTGTTTGCTTATTTGCCAAACAGTCGTATAATAAATGTGATCCTGGTACATTCAGAGGGTCAGTATCACAGATTAGACCCTGCAGCATCATCTGGAGCCTCGAGTTTCCTCAAATCCGTCAGAATAGGGCTGTTTTGTGAAGTGTACAGTAGGACGGTTTTCCCGCGCGAGTTTGTTGTGCTCGGCTTGAGTTTCTGCTTGGCCGACTTTCAATCTGAGCCGCGGCGTTTGAGTTTTTCTTTCCAGGGTTTGATCATTAAGAAGTTCTTGAGAAAAAGCCGAAGCGAGCGAAATGCGCGATGTGCCGCTCACCGTGTCTGTGGCCCTTTTGAGGTGTTTTTCCAGGGCTATTCATTACAAAATCAGCTTAATGAGAGCAAAGCGCATTAGTGGCTCCCGCCGCTCCAAATGACTGAAAGATGGAGCGATTTGTTGGCTCTTTAGAGAGCGGCTTAAGCCGAAGCTGTTTGTTCTGATCCGCCGCGCCGCTCCTGGGCTCCGAGCGCCGGCTTTCTGACATTTCCCTCCAAAGGGTTTTTCCTGCCGCTTTTATTGGCTTGACCTGATTAGCTAATCTGTGCTTTGAATTTCAATGGCTTCTCGGGCCGGCCTGTGTGCGCTGGGAACCGGATTACCTCATTCAACTGTCCTCAAACACAGATGGCCGAATGTTTAACCGATTGTTAAAAGAGTCGACAAAAGGGAATTTAACCGAGCACACAGTCTTTAAGCTCAATACATGCAGAGAAATAAAGAGAGATGCTCCTGTGTGGTGTCCGTGTGCAGATGTTCTGATCGTCGTATTAAATCGATGTCGTCTCTGCTTCTTCTTCTCCTCCTCAGAGTCTTTGCTCGACGGCCACCATGCAGACGGTGAGAGCCGACGGCACCAATGAAGTCGACAAACTCATCTTCAGAGAGTCTGACAATGACCGCAAGGTGAAGACTTTCACGCTTTCATTTAGTAACCAAACACATCTCTTCAACCTCTATATGCACGACATACACACTGATTAATATATGCTTACGTCTGTGTGTGAACGTGACCATTCAGGAGATCGAAGTCTCTACAGCTCATTCGATCAAAAATACAGTAAAAATTCTGAAATATTATTAAAATCTAAAACAGCTGTTTTCTGTGTGAATATCTGTTAAAATGTCATTTATTTCTGTCACGCACAGCAGAATTTTCAGCATCATTACTCCAGTCTTCAGTGTCACATGATCCTTAATAACAGCTTTCTTTAAAACTGAGATTTGAAATTTAAAGAATAAATTTTATATAATTTTATATATATTATGTAATGCATAAATATTTATATTTTCTATATTTTATGTAAAGTACAAATTATCTATAAAATAATAAAAATAATATAGAATTATATGCATTTAAAATATAAAATAACAGTTTTTACTTTAAAAACTGGGGTTTGAAATTTAAAGAAAAAATTTTATATAATAATTTTATATATTATGTAATGTTTATTTATATTTTCTATATTTTACTTAAATTATAAATGTACATTAATTATCTATTAATATAAATAAATAAAAGAATGAATAATATAGAATTCTGTGCATTTAAAATATAAAATAACAGTTTTTACTTTAAAACAGATTTAAAATTCAAATAATATTTTTTATATATTTTTTATTTTATATATATATATATATATATATATGCACAGATATTTGTATTTCTATATTTTACATGAAATATAAATGTACATAAAATATCTATTAATATAAATAAATAATAGAATGAATAATATAGAATTATATGCATTTCAAATATAAAAAAAAACAGATTTGAAATGTGAAGTATAATTTTTATTCTAATGCATACTTATTTTATTTTATTTTATTTATGCATACTTATTATATTATATTTCTTGTATGCTGTTTTGCTGCTCAAGAAACATTTCTGATTAATGTTGAAAACAGTTGTGCTGCCTAATTTTTTTGTGGACACTGTCATATATTTTATTTTTCAGGATTCACAGATGAATAGAAAGTTCAAAAGAACAGCATTTATTTGAAATAGAATCTTTTGTAACATTGTAAATGTCTTAACTGTCACTTTTGAGCAATTTAATGGGTCTTTGATGAAAAAAAAAAAAAAAATAGTCATTTATTAATAAAGTAATCTTGCTTTCCCCAAACATTTGAACCAGAACTCATGTCATACACTTTGTTTATAATATGTGTGTTTACTTGGGGCTCTATGAAATCTGTTTTATTTTTTTCCCAAATTCTGCTTTTTTCTAAGGCGAGACACTGCAGGTGAATAGGGTAAAAAAAAAAATTAACTAATATTAATCATCTTACTTACTCAGTTGATTGATTACATTAATAATTGCAAACATTTTTTGTATTACAAGTTTTCTAAAATGTTAGGTTTAAATATGCAAATGAGACATTATTTAATGAAATATGCACTAATTTGCATACATTTCTAGCACAAAAGTCAGTTTCAAAATTCTTGTTTAATTTTTTTTTTTTTTTACATCTAATTTTTTTGTCACTCTATAAAATACTTAGAACGGACAGAAAACATTTTTTTAACCATTTTTGGGGGAATAAAATGTTTTATATAGTCAAGTGAAGTATATATGAACAAATCCCTTTGTAAAAACCTTCAGGATATAGAATATAGGAATAAAAATGTTTGGTTTGGTGTGTGTAAGTGCTGCTGAAGTGTTGATTTATGGCTCAGTGCAGAAAATGACCTTTAAAAATATGTATTGTAATTGAAATCTATTGACACGAATAGATAAATGCTATTAAAGAAACACTTAACAATGTCTTTTGGATGTTTTCTTTCCACTGGCCTGAAAAAACACTTTCTCTAAGCCCAAAATCTCAAATATGCATGAAAAGACAGTGTTTTTTCATAGGGCCCTGTTTACTGACGCTAATCGAGGTCTGTTTGTCTTCTCATAGGTTGTCCTACAGCTGGAAAAGAAGTTATTTAACTACATTAACCAGGACGTTTTCCGGGAAAACAATGGAACGCTGGTAAGAGACTCGTTTGAGCTCATTTGGCTTTATTTTAGATGCTCGATAAGCGCGTGAATGTTTGACTTCTGTCTTCCTGAATGAGACACTTTGATGGAGAGCAGCTGCGGAGCCTGATGAACTTCATGGATTAAGAGCATTAGCTGCACACTGGATGTCATTGTAGATGCAGATGTGAGGGTTATGGTTATGATGGAGAGGTCAGACCTCAGCCGTGTCATCTCAATTATCAAGAGAAGCGTGGCTGTGTGATTAAATTCACAAATGCAAGTAATATATATATATTTTGCATTCCATTTTCAAGCTGAGTTTTCATTTAGTGCAAAAAATGTTACAAATGTTGCACTCAAGTTGAAATAAGTTACATTTTGAAGACCTTGCGTTTTATTCCACTGACATACACCTCACATTTATTGTGTTTAAAAAGAAAATGTCAGTATGAATGGCCTCCTAAACTGCGGTACGGTTAGAATAATGAATCATTTTTCTTCAGTTCTACATGTGAATTACAAATCAGTTCATTAGTTCATGATTCTTTGTTTCTCGTGGTTAAACAGTCTGTATGTGTATGTATGCTTTACATGGTATATATTGATACCTGATGCAGTACATGTGAACTGGGTTTATTTTAATATTAGTGAGATATTATTGTAGTTTTTTAAATATTTTGAATTATTCTTTTTTTTGTATTTTAAATGTAATTAAAGCTTTAGTATTTTTTTCATTTTATAATTTTTAATTTCAGTTTTAGTTAAGTTAAATTAAATAAAAATGAGACATTGAAGCTGAAATATTTTTTATATTTTCCATTTTATTCTTTTCCATTTTTATTAAAATTTAATTAAAGCTTTAGTATTTTTTTGTTTTATAATTTTTTAATAGTTTTGTAATGTTTATGTAGTTCTTATTTTTAGTTTCAGTTTTAGTTATCAAGTTTAATTAAATGAAAATTATTTTTTTTATATTTTACTTTTTTATATATTTTTAATATTTCTTTATTTTCCATTTTCACTAAAGTTTTTATTAAAGCTTTAGTATTTTTTGTTTTATAATTTTTAGTACTTTTTTAATGTTTATGTGGTTTCTATCACTTTTAATTTCAGTTTTAGTTAAGTTAAATTAAATGAAAATGAGCAGTTGAAGCTGAAATATTTTTTTTATATTTTACTTATGTATTTTTAATTTTTATTTCTTTATTTTCCATTTTCATTAAAAAAAAAATTAAAGCTTTAGTTTTTTTGTTTTATAATTTTTTAGTAGTTTTTTAGTCTAGTTTTTTTTTATCATTTTTAATTTCAGTTTTTAGTTATGAAGTTTAATTAAATAAGTTGAAGCTGAAATATATTTTTAAATGTTTTACTTTATATTTTTGAATTTTTTTATTTCTTTATTTTCCATTTTAATTAAAGCTTTAGTATGTTTTTTGTTTTATAATTTTTAATAGTTTTTAATGTTTATATAGTTTTTATCTCTTCAGTTAAAGCTGAAAAAAAAATATATATATAATTTTTATTTCTTTATTTTCCATTTTCATTAAAATTTCAATTAAAACTTTAGTAATTTTTTTGTTTTTAAAATTTTTATTAGCAAATTTGTAATGTTAATATAGTTTTTATATTTTAAAATTAAAAAAGGATAAATTGAAATATATATATATATATATATATATATTAGCTAAAATATATGTTCTTATTTCAAAAGTGAGATAAGCTCATAATCTGACAGTATGAGAGGAGTGAGGATTGTCTGTTTATTCTTTCACAAAATTGGCAAGAGAATCATTAACAGGAGCATGAAGGAGCTGAAATCGTTAAGTGTATTGGGGTGTGTGTGTGATGGATGTCCCGATGGCACATGAGAGATAATCTGATGGTCATGCTCTACTTAAACACAGCGTCTTATGATCCCTGGAAAACAAACTGCCTCTCGAGAAGGACGAATGTCCCTCCCGCGCCTCGACTCCCAGAATCCTTCATCAACTACTAGAGTTGTACCGGCTTGACAGAAATTTAATTCGAGGCAGCTCTCGAAAATAATTATTGTATTTTGAAAGGAGTAATCATTGGTCAGGACATGATTGAATACGTCCATGCCTATTGACTTTTGCCATGATTAATAGGTTTGTTTAGTCGATATAGCCATCGAAATTGTATAATTAATTATCCGGGCGGCTGTCAGGCGGTGAGGATGGAGCGCTCTGATGAGGATTTGGGAAGATTAAATTTTCCGCGGGGCCGTTGCGTCGAGGGGCCCCTGCGTGCGCGTGTGCGTGCGCGTGTGACGCCTCCACCCCACTAACTCTCATTGATTTTGCTTCAGTGTCTCTTTATTGAAACTTTATCAGGTGGATCCGAGCGCACGGAGAGGGAATCCGGAACGAGTGATGAACTTTTCCGTCCGTGCTCGTCATGCGGGCCGCGTACACGCCGCTACATCGCTCAAAGCGCAGTTTTTAAGAGTCCGAATAAATAAATAAATAACAGGAGGCTCTCATCCGACGCGCGCCATATTTCAGCTGTCGTTCCCGCCGCGGCGCCGCTAATCAAAGCAGACTCCAGGAAACGCCGCGCGCATCGCAATCTGCTCGTGTCATCGATCACATCGGCCCGTATTAGCGCTTTTATCAGGCTGATTGGGGTGATATTGGAAACGGATCGGATCGCTGCTCGTTATTTACACTCAGAACTGCATGCTTGCTGCTTTAATATGGTTTTGAGACCTGATTTCATATGCAAAGTCTGGTTTATTTATGTAGCGCTTCATGCAGTACAGATTGATTCAGCAGTTTTACAGTAGAAACGGTGTCAGGAGGTGCGACTACAAGCAGCTTTACATTCCAATTCTGATTCTTTTTGTAAACAACTCAATTGAAATAAATATTGAAATCCTGATTTTGTTTGTGAGGTGTGGAATAGAACATAAATTGTGTTAATATAAAATTTGTGTGTGTGTGAATACACTACCGCTCAAAAGTTTGGGGTCGGTAAGACTTGTAATAGTCTTTAAAGAAGTCTCTTATGCTCATCAAGGCTGCATTTATTTGATCAAAAATACAGAAAAAAACTGTAATATTGCAAAATGTTATTAAAATATAAAATAATTGTTTTTATTTTAATATACGTTAAAATATAATTTATCTCTGTGATGCAAAGCTGAATTTTCATCAGCTGTTACTCCAGTCTTAAGTGTCACATGATCCTTCAGAAATCAGAATAATATGCTGATTTATTATTAGAATTACCAATGTTGGAAACCTGTGATACTTTATTTCGGGATTCTTTAATCAAAAAAGGTTAAAAATAACAGCATTTATTTAAAACAGAAATGTTTTCTAACAATATTCACTACTGTTCAAAGTTTGGGGTCAGTACATTTTTATTCTTTTTTTTTTTTTTTTTAAAAGAAATTAATACTTTTATTCACCAAGGATGTGTTCAATTAATAAAAAGTGATAACATAGATTTACATTGTTAGAAAAGATTTTGAATAAATTCTGAATAAATATTTTGAATAAATGCTATTCTTTTTTAATTTCTTATTCATCAAAGAATCCTGAATAAAAAGAATCACAAGTTGCAAAAAAAATATTTGTCAGCACAACTGTTTCCAATATTGATCATTCTAATAATAAATCCGCATATTATTCTGATTTCTGAAGGATCATGTGACACTTAAGACTGGAGTAACAGCTGATGAAAATTCAGCTTTGCATCACAGGAATAAATTTAATTTTAAAGTATATTAAAATAAAAACCATTATTATATAGTGTAATAACATTTTGCAATATTACTGTTTTTTTCTGTATTTTTGATCAAATAAATGCAGCCTTGATGAGCAGAAGAGACTTCTGTAAAAACATTACACGTCTTACTGATCCCAAACTTTTGAGCAGCAGTGTGTGTAAAAATACACAGTACATACATGTATATATTTTATGAACACAAACTTTTATTTTACATGCGATTTAATGGCAGTTAATCGTTTGACAGCCCTAATTGAAAACCAAAATCTGGAAAATTTCACCCGTGCAATGATGTTGAAATGCCATAATGAAGCTGATGATGAAAAAAGAAAATGTGAAAAACCAGCATTAAAATGCAGTAAATCTCTAATCTGATCAATTGAACTGAATATTAAAGGCCTTTAAGGTCTTAAAGACAATTGATGTGCAGTAAAATGTATTGATTTTGCTGTACTTCAAACTACTGAATGAGGTTGTTGAGTTATTGAACTTAATGGCACTATATAATGTTCAGTAGAGCTGTTTTAATTTTAGTTCTGATCATAATGTGTGTTCTGAAATTGAAGAACTTTGTTTCTACTGTAAAGCTGCTGTGAATCAGTCTGTGTTGCATAAAGTGCTATATCAATAAACCTGACTTTACATGTAAAATCAGACAGTAACATACAGAAATATGCAGTTTTCCATTTCTGTAATGTACTGTTTGTAGAGTTGTAAATGAAAAGCAGTGATCTGATCTGTAACTGAAACTTTGTTTGAAAATGTAAGTGTAAAAAAAAAAAAAAAAAGTGAAGCATTTAAAAAATGTAAGTTATTATAACCCTATGCAGTCAGCTGGATAGGGGTGTGACAAACCTTTTCTAATCCGTTCGACAGGACATGTAAACACTATATTGGATTAAAAAACAAAGCTGGAAAATCATGTGCACATGTGCAATGACCAGAGCTGGGTAGTAACTGATTACATGTCATCTGAATTGCCTAATCAGATTCCAAATATAAAGTATATTAAATTGCATTTTAAAATACTTTTAATCAGACTACAGTTACTTTTTGAGTTATCACTGTAGGTTATTTAACCATATATTTCTATTGGAAGGCTTTTGTCTTTGAAACACACTAAATACACAAATTCACAACATTTGTCATTTAATTCTCTTTCATCTAATATATTTACTTGAAGTACCCTTAAGATTTTAAAATAAATATTTTAATAATTTAGTATCTAATTGGTTGGTCAGGGTCACATGACATGCAATGCTGGTAAACAAATACAATATTTCTTTTTTTAATTCTTTAATAAGGTTTTTATTTTTATTGACTTTAAAATTATTTATTTTAAGTTACCAATTTTTATTATTTAACTAAATATTACACTGTAAAAAATGGCCATGAATTTAACGGTAAAAGATGATAAAAATGCTACAGTAAAAACCTTTCAAATGGTTAACGGTAAGTTCCCCTACAATATGCGGTAAAAAACTGTATTGGACATTGCATGTAATTTTACGGTAGTCTACTGTTTTTAGAAGTGAAAAAGAATATAAAACTTAGTGAATAACTGGAAATTCACGTTCCCAGAAATCCCTGCGTTACACGTCAAAATTGATGGGGTTTTTTTTTTTTTTTTTTTTTTTTGGTTGAAATAGTTTTTTCTTAGTTTTTTCTTATCAGATTTGTACATTAAGGTCTTATGTTACATCTAATGTTGTTAAATTAATACTCAGTTTTTTTGGTTTTGGTGGTTATCAGTGTATTACAAAGGTACAAAACAGATTTCAGTACTTCAATAGGTTGATATATTAACATTATATTAACGAAATTACAGTATTTAAAAAAAACGTTGATACAGTATTTTTTTTTGGCAACCACAGCTGCTTTTTTTTTTTTTATGGTAAATTTTTACTCACCCACTTGTCATCCAAGTTGTTTGTGTCTTTCTGTCTTCAGTTGTAAAGAAATTGTTTTTTGAGGAAAACATTTCAGCATTTTTCTCCATATAATGGACTCAAGTCTCAAGTGTAACACGCAAAGACTAAAAAAGTGCAAGTAAGTCAAACACTGTTTACAAACAAAAAGCTACAACGGTGTTGGACGATTCTGAAGTTGTAGGAGAAAATAAGATGGAGTTTTTCGCCATACTCTAATTTTTGAGCCGGAGTACACAGACGATGAACTTACACGTGATTCGTAGCAGTGATGGGAATTCGGATCATTTTACCGACTCTGACCTTTGAATCTCGTTCAGCAAAATGAACGAATCTTTTTTCAAGTCATTTCGTTCATTTTAGCAAAATATAATTAAAATGTTACGTGTAACACATCTACTGCTTACACAAACGTTGATCACACTACAAACAAGACAAAACTATAATGCTATAAGAAACAGAAAAGATTCATTCATTGTTTACCTGGGTCTTTAGTCTATGATTCGCTCACCTCACCTCTTATCTGACAAGTTTTCGGGTTTGAGTCGTTCGTTCATCACGTGACGCCCCATAAGATCAACGAACCACTCGAAAAACCCAAAGACTCGACACAGGTGAACTAATTCCAGTACAGATCCTAATAGGATGCTGCGCATGCGCGACTGAACGAATCACTCCCCGAGACGACTCGTTCTTCCCGAGTCGCATTAAAGATTCAGTCAAAATGAACAAATTGTTCAAGAACGACCCATCACTAATTTGTTGCATCGTGAACGCGCATCGCAGAGCCTGTGCTACATGAGCTTTTGTGCTTAAAAAATATACACATTTTTATTTTTCAAAAACATCGACTGATCGTTCGCTAGATAAGACCCTTCTTCCTCGTCTGGGATCGTTTAGAGCCTTTGAAGCTGCATTTAAACTACATTTTGGAAGTTCAAAATCGGGCACCAATGAAGTCCATTATATGGAGAAAAATCCTAAAATGTTTTCCTCAAAAAACATAATTTCTTTACAACTCAAAACAGAAAGACATGAACATCTTGGATGACAAGGGGGTGAGTACACTATCTGTAAATTGTTGTTCTGGAAGTGGACGTCTGCTTTAAGCACCTAAAGATCGTTAATATTCAGTCAGATTGATCAGATTAGAGTTTAATGTTGGATTTCTTTTGTTTTAATAATATCATATGGATAATTAGCCATATTTAACATTTTTTAGCTCTCATCTGGGTTTTATATTTCAGTGCATGTTCTTTATTCGACTCCAGTTGCAACTTATAAATAAAAAGACATAAAATGCAAGAAATGCAAGTGTCAGACATTTAAGCACCAAAATTGCAATGAATAAAAAAACAGTTTGTATTATTTGTTGTGAATGAATGTGCTCATGTGTGAGTCTGTAATATTTGATTGGCTTTAGTTTTTGAGCATTAATGATGTGTAAGTTGATGGTGTGTTAGTGAGGGATGAACGCTGCGCTCACGTCTGACTCAAAATAATGCATTTGTCATAAATAATGTGAAAATACGGCCGCTGCGATGAAAGTAAAGCGTGTGGTGTAAAACTCAAATTAAAGGACCTCTCACCCCAGCTCTTATCGATGGCCTTTAATGGCATCAGCTGTTGTCAGAGCTCTTATTTGACCGTACATAAATCAATGCACAATTACGGCAGCAGACGCCGATCGGCCCAAACCGGACGCCCCGCGGCGGGGCTCCGTGATTTAGGACGGTGTGCGTTTATTGGGCCGAGATGGTGGTTTGGAGGAGTTTGTTTGTTTTATTTATTTTCGTCTCCTTCACAAACACACGCGCTCAAGGTCACCGGCGCTGACGGATCGTGAGCGGGACGAGACGGGTTTTACTGCTGACCCACCAGAGCAGCAAATCACTCGACTTAATTGACCCGCATGAAATGTAGTGTGAAATTTCAGCCCGTGGGTCTCTAGCTGCTAAATGAATTACTCAACATTCACACACACACAAACACACAAAAACACACGTGTCATAGTTCTGCTTTGACTTTTTTTTTTCAATGCAAACTATTGTAGAATTTAAATTTGAGCAGATTACTTATTTTAGGTGATGCATTCTGACTACTTCTGGACTACATTTAACACAATCTTAGTCTTTTGCAATATTTTATTTGTGCACCTACGTGCCATTGTGACCATTAACCAACATCAGAGAAGCAAGTGTGTTGTTAAATGATTGGAATATTAACTTTCTATTAAATTTCAGGGGGACTTCATGTGAATATATAGGTCAAAGGGGTTTGATTGAAAAAAATAAGTTTAGGAATTGCTGCATCAAACGTGACCCTGGACCACAAAACCATTTATAAGGGTCAGTTTTTTAAAATTGAGATTTGTACATCATCTGAAAGCTGAATAAATAAACTTTCCATTAATGTATGGTATGTTAGGATAGGAAAATATTTGGCCAAGATACAAAATCTGAAATCTTAGGGTGCAAAAAAAATCTAAATACTCAAAAAAAAAAAAAATCACCTTTAAAATTGTCCAAGTGAAGCTCTTAGCAATGCATATTATTAACCAAAAATTAAGTTTTGGTATATTTACGGTAGAAAATTCACAAAATATCTTCATGAAACATGATCTTAATACCCTAATGTTTTATGGCATAAAAGAAAATTGATCATTTTGACCCATACTATATATATATATATATATATATATATAATACATTTTCTCATGATTTTAATTGTCTGACTAACTTGCTTACGTGAAAAAAAGAAAAAAATATATATGTATTGAAGAAAAATATTTAAAAAATAATATATAAAAAAATATATTATTTGAAAAACACTGGGAACCAAACAACTTTGGACTCCATTGCCTTTCACTGTATGCACGTAATAGACACTGAGATATGAAATATCATCTTTTTGCTTCACAGAATGAAGTCATGGTGAATAATCGGTTTATTAATATTATTACAAATCTTATTTAGTTGAATGCATCTTAAATATGTCCTGCTACATACAGTAGCTGTTGTAAATGCATGTGTGTTAGTGTGAAATATTTGAGTGTTTGTGTGAGTGTGTACAGTATGTGACATATGTGACACTGGACGTGTGTGTGTGTGTGTGTGTGTAAAGTGATGAATGTTGTTCATTTGCCCTCCTGAACCACAGATGCTGCTGAACACTTCAGTGCTGCTCAAATAATCACAAACACACACACACACACACACACACACACACGTCAAAGATTTACTGTTAAAGCGAATCCTAATTACAGACTAACTCAGACTAAAGAAAACCACATTCACTGTATTTATAAATCGTTTTGTACCTTTGAGGAGATTCTGTCATAGTAAACTCTGTTGTGGCTGTTGTTTCATACACAATCAGGGCTCTATGCTTACTTTTAAAAATTAAACTTTAAAATTAGGAGCACAGTCAAAATTTGCGGAACACCTTCTAATCAATAATCAAAAAAATCAGAACAAAAATTTGCCTTCCCATTACAAGGTGATTTTTGACTCCTTAAATTTACAGGGTTTTTACCTTTGTAATGGTATTTTTCTAACTTTATTAAAAGTATGTCATCTTTTGTCAAATTGTGAAAAAAATAAAATAAAAAAAATAAAAATGTATAAGCTTTTTAACATTTCTAATTAAAACAGAATAAAATCAAGTAGAATATAAGATACCAATCAAATGAAATCAGTATTAACACAATTAATTTGTACTACAGCGGAGGCACAGAAGAACACAAAAGTGTCTTGTAGGTGTATTTTCATGTTTAATGAGGCTCAGAGGGGCATGAGTGCAATCAAATTCAGAAACTCATGTTGAGATTAATGTTTTAAATATAACATTTTGAATGTATCACTATTACATGATTTTAATTAACTGAAAAGATACTTTAAAAATGAAACTGAAACTGCCAGTAGGTGGCAGCACGTCACTGATTTAATTACTGAATCATTCATTCATTTGATTCGTTCGAACAGCTGATTCATTCAGGAATAAAGCAAGTAACTGTCTTTATAAATGGGGAAATTGAATCGACTCACTAGATTCGTTTAAAAACGCACGTTCATTTATAAACCAAACAGTGCTGTGTTTAAATAGAGATGCGCAACGGCGCATGTGACTCATTTCAAACTATTTTTGATGACGAAATAGAACAAAACCAGGCAATAGTGTTCTAGTCAGACAATGTAAGTCACTTAATATTAACTTCTTCTTTATTTAACTTGTATTAAATCAGTATCTCATTTACAAACTCGCTTAACAATCATTAAAAGCTGCACTCATCTTAGTTCATCTCAATCTCACAAAGTTCTATTATAATCAACAAAGTTCTCTGCACAATCAATCTCTTATTTACACTTTGTTTATGAAAGGATTGGTGTGATATGTGTGTGATTCATTACTCAACATTGCAAAAACAGAAACCTTTGAAGCTCCTCTCAGCGCAAACACAAATATACTGATGGAGTCAGTCGCGCTGATGCTTATAAATATTTTTTCGTAGTTTTCAGTCGCAAATGGCACTGAAACGGTCGCACTGTAAAGACCTGTGAATGTACGTCCTAAATCATTTAAACACATTAATGGAGCACTGATAAACTCTGAGTGTTTGTATCAGTGTTTATGTGTGATTATTAATTAGTCAGTGCTGGTAGCTGTCCATCTCACACACACACGCGGTGATGAAGGTGTCATGTACACCTGTTGATTATCTTCTCATAATTAATGTGTACACACACAGGCTAATTATTCTGCAGCGTTTGATTAATGACTTTGGAGTCTCAGAGTCTCAGACGGAGAGGACAGCTGGGAAATGATTGATGAACACACACGCCACACGGCTCCGAAACTGACATGCGTGTGTGTGAAACACACTCACACACACACACGCAGGCAAACAGCTTCATCTGCTTCAGCTTCACCTCATAACAGAGTTTCCTTACTGAGATCAGATGCTGATCCTTTCTGGCTTCATTTCATATTTCTGTATGCAAATGACCTGTGTTGTGATTGGCTGACCTGTGTGTGTGTGTGGTTCATACTGGAGTTCATCGGGGCAGGACGTTGCTGATACTGTGTTGATATGTAAATGTGGGCGGTGTTATGTTAATGAGCTGATGGTTTGCATTGACTCTCTCTCTGTTTTCGTGTGTTTGTCTCCAGCTTTTAGGGTTTGACAAAGAGCTGTCTGTGTTTAAGGAGCGTCTGCAGGAGCTGGACATCTCGTTTCCTCCGAGGTACGAACACCTGCCGTATCATACTACAGCACACCATGAACATCTCAAGAAAACAGACATGTTGATGGAGCTCGAAAAGAGCTGAAAGTTGAAATGAGACACTGACCCGACCAGAACCTGTCAAGTTTTCAGATTTTTCAAGTTTTTAAATTTAAAGCATAGTTATGAGAACAATAATTACATTTACTAATAATAATAATTTAATTTATTTTTTATGTATTAATTGTATAAATATATTATTAAATGTATAAAGTTAATAATAATAATAATAATAATAATAATTTATAAAGTTGATAAATATTAACTTATCAAATTTATACTGTAATTTATGTTATAATAGAATTGTAAAGAACTTTTAATTAATAATTATAGTAAAATAATTAATATTAATATTATTAATATATAGAAAAAAATAATTACAAATAATGATAATGTTAATATTAATTTATAAAAATATGTTATGAGAAAATATTTTATTTAGTTTTTAATGTTTATAGTAGTAGTGATAATAACAACAACAACAATAAAAACAATTATTTCTAAGAATATTTAAATGTATAAAGTTGGTAAGTATATTAATTTATGACATTTATTATAATATTCATTATTTTAGTTTATAGCATGTATAAATATCTTTTATTTACAAAGTTTATTGTAATAATAACAACAATAATGATGTGTAAAATGTTTAATAATGATTGTATTCTTAATCATAGCAATACATTATTATTTTTAAAATAACAATAATACACTATTAATATTAATAGTAATATTAATAATAATAATAATAATAATAATTATTATTATTATTATTATTATCATTATTATTTCATTGGTTTCAAACCTGAACCCGTCTGTGAGTTCTGTTCTGGTTCAGGTTGAGTAGTGTGGTTCTCATACTCAGATTCATACTGTAGGTAATGCTGATGCTGGCAGAAAGGCTCCATGTTTTGTTAAAGTGTGTTAAAGAGTGTAATCAGATGTGTGAGCGTTTGAGTCTGCGGATGCGTGTCGATTCCCACTGCTCTGATCCTCCAGAGAGCGTCTGACCCTTCCCTCCCGCCTTAATATGCTAAAGCCATAGTGGATGATCCTCAAACAGATGAATTTACAATTAGCCCTTTCGGAGCGCCTCTTATGTTTAACGCACGTGAGCTAATGATGCTCGACCTTTGGCGTCAGCGTAGACTCAATCACGGCAGATAATGAAACGCCGGAATCAAACAATAATTACTTGACAAACTGCTTCGTTTACATGGCTTCACATGAGGGACGGGTGGATTTATGGAGGGACGGACGTCACAGGAAGTCCAGCAGACGCTAATGAGCGTGTTAAACTTGATTGGATGCTTTTTTAGGACGCATTATAGTGGTCTGTGAATGAATAGAGATTGAGATGGACTGAACGTACACCCGCGTGCTCAGATACGCCTCTCGAGTCATCAAGAACTGCAGCGATTGTTCTTTGTCATTCAGAAACACCCATCGCCATCTGTGCGCCGAGGTCATGCAGACACGCGCGCTTCATCCTCACGTAATCGCGGCACAGCCTGCGAGTTCAGCGCTTTATTATATTATTTGAGCATGCACAGCTTTATTAAAGATTACTGTGGTGCACCATGCATTTACATGCATTTCGTAGATGCTTTCGTCTGAAGTGACTTGCATTGTACATTTGATCAGTTCATGTCAGTTCAACAACTGAAAATCGAACCCATGACTGCATATGCTTCACTTTGATAAATACTAGTGATGCAGCCTTTTTTTTTTTTTACTGCAACACCAAAACCAAAATTAAAGTCTTCATTTAGCTGGAAACCAAAACTGAAAATTGTTTATTTAATAATCAATTAATCAACTTAAATAATAATCAATAATCAACTAAATAGTTTAATATATTCCTAATAAATAATTCAAATTATTAAAATAATTTATTATTTAATATTAAATAATTGTTGTAATGTCATTTAATAATCTAGAGTGAGTTATACATAATATTAAGTTTGCAAATAAGGCAGTTTTTATAGAAACTTTGATATAAATAAGTATTTACTCAAGTTTTCAGTGTAATTTATAATAGTAATAGTTAAATTCATCATATATAATATTTAATATATAATATTATAATATTAAAAAATATATAAATAATAAATAATCCAAACATTTTAATTATTATTAAATTATAACAATGCAATTTATTTATCAACACTTAAATACAATAGAGTTGTGTATCAACATAAAGTTATATTTCATTAAGTTTCTAAATATTTTTTGAATATTTTATGAATGTATAATGAAGATGAATGTAATGAACACTAATTTTTCATACTGCAAATAACAATGCAGTGCATTTACCACAAATATATACCATATTTATACCACTTTGTATTTACTCGTTTTACTGTCATTTATAATAATAATTATAATATTTAAATTTGTAATAGATAATGATTTAATGTATATTTAATAGTAATTTAATAATAAAATAATTAATTATAAATTATGTAATAATGCATAACACTAACAGTTTAATTATTATTAATTCAATTATAATAATACAATTTATTAATCAACATTTTAAATAAAAACTTTATAAGTTATATTTAATTCCGTTTTTAAATTATTTTTTTTTATGAATTTTCACTTCATACTACAAATAACAATGCAATGCACTTACTCATATACCATATATTTACTATATATTTTGGCAAGATTATCATTATTTATTTATTTATTAATTTTTTTATTTATTGCCATATGGGGGAAACAGCACAGACTAAAAGATCTTGGTTCATTAAAATGAAACTGAATTAAAAACAAGAAATCAAGATTGTCAGTCCAGCACTGGTGTCCACATGTTCATCTGTTTTGTTTTATTCATATTTTTGCATGAGACAGACACTGAAACAGTCAAAACACATCATTAGAAAAGCATTCATCAAACGCCACTGTTTCATTCAGTCAAAACTGTTTCAGTCTAAACAGAAAACTCATTTTCATGAATGTGATTTTGGCTTTATGACTGTGTTTTTGAGTCGGTGTGTAGGGTGTATTGGCAGTGTGAGCACAGGCTCATGTACCGCGTCTGAGGGGGGCGACACGTGTTTTATCCTCCGGTCGCTGATGCTCGGTGTGTTTGCGAGTGTTGTAAAGGCACATGAAGGGCCTGCGGGTCGGTGTGTTTGAGCGCGACCCTTCACACGTCCGGCGCTCACACAGGGATGTGTGGAATTTGAGCAGATCCTGCCAACGCTGGAGCTGGAGCCGCGCCGACGACGACCGAAACACACGCAAACCATCAACATCACTAACAAACACTAGTCCTGTGCTGATCCCAACCAGTGCTAGTGCAGCACAGGACTACTACAGTCACAGGAAACTAAGAAACACATGTCAGGAGATTGTATCTATTTCAACAACAAAACAAAAGCCAGTGCATCCAAGGAAAAAAAAAAAAAAAATATATATATATATATATATATAATATTTTTTATAAATATAATAAGATAAAATAAAAAATATATATAAAGAAATAATTTTTTTTATTATTATTTTTAGTATTTTTTATATATTTTATATATTTTTATTATTATTATTATTATTGATAAAAAATATAAACAATTTAAAATGATATAAAAATCATGTTTTTACGTTGTCAAAAATGTTTTATATCAAATTGCAGTTGGGTTATTTTTGATTTAAGTAAAAATAACTCAAAAAATGCAGCTAACTAACACAATAAATCAAAATTAAAAACATGATAGCATAATAAAAAAACTTGATTTTTTTAAAAGGAGTTCTCTGTTTTTGCAAATAAGGTCTTTATATATACTTATATATATGGGCTATTTTGGAACTGGAGCAAAAATACCCAAAATAGCTGCTGTTTTGTACCTAAAATCGTTTTAAAAATGAAAAATATATATGTATATTAAAATTTGAATGTATTCCAAATACTGTTACCTGACATTTAAATTCTAATGCATCCAAAAATATCTAAAAACAGTCCTGACTTTCCTGACAAATATTTGCCTGACTTTACAATGCCAGTGCATCCAGAAATATTAAAAAAAATATATATATATGGAAATATCTTGTTATTATGTTATTCACAGCTAGATAATCTAATAACAAAATTGTTTTCCTGAAATTGTAAAGAAAAACAATTTATATATATATATATATATATATATATATATATATATACAAAAAATCTAATAATTCTATCCAGTAATTTACCAATGGCTGAAGAAAACCATAGTAGTACCATAAGGTATATCATAAAAATAAATGTCGGGTGTTGCCAAGGCTGCATTTATTTGAACAAAAATACAGTAAAAATTGTGAAATGTTATTACACTTTAAAACAGCTGTTTTCTATGTGAGTATCTGTAAAATGTAATTTATTTCTGTGATCAAAACTGACTTTTCATCATTCAAATCATTCTAATATGCTGATTTGCTGCTCAGGAAACATTTCTGATTATTGTCAGTGTTGAAAACACTTGTGCTGTCAAGTATTTGTGTGGAAACGGTCATTTTTTTCAGGATTCACAGATGAATAGCAAGTAGTAGTACAGCATTTATTTGAAATAGAAATCTTTATAATATAAAATCATTATAAAATAACATTATAAAAGTCTTTACTGGCACTTTTGATCAATTTAATGCATGCTTGGTGAATAATTATTAGTATTACGTTCAGTTGTAAAATTAAAAATTCTAAATGAAACGGTTATGTCATTAATGTGTACTATTATATTCATCTTCAGATTCAGCAGAGTAACTGAACGTACAGTGAAAGCGCCAGTGTAAATCCGTCTCTGTTCATGTTGGTGTTGTTCTCGTCTGATGTGTTCAGATAGAGATGTTTCCATCCGCTGATCCGCAGTGATTGATTGAACAGCAGTGCATTAGCTCCACTGCTCTATGATTTTATTGTAGGACTTTCTGTGTAAAATCAATGCAGAAATTGAAGAGCCGGTCGGCCGCTGGGAATTCCCAGGACGGCGAGAGACCGCGGGAAGAAGATGCGATTTATTTCGCTAACCGGGTTAGCGGAGCGGAGCGACGGCTGAGAGCGGGTTGAAGTATGTAGCGCGAGTGTTTGTGGAGTCTAGACGGCTCTGCTGGCGGGTCGTGAGGTGAGCCTGTGAAGGGTCGGAGGTGATGTACAGTTATTCTTCACCGTTTGGTGAGGATGTGGAGACCCGCGAGCGCTTTAGACCACATCTCTTCAACACGGCGGCTCTGTGTCGATTACACTCCGCGCTTTGCTGCAAATGAAGAGAGATTAGAGTACCGCATCGACCCGGACACACGGATGCTAAACTTAAAAAAAACAAAAAAAACATTGTTTTACCATGACACTCTTTAGTGCTTTTGTTAGTGTTTACTCCATTCAGATTAAACTAGGCATGCTTCAGTGAGTTTCATATTGTTTTTTTAGTGCAAACAGCTCATTTTCATTAATTTCCGTCACATCCCTGTCCCGTATGTGAGATGACATTATCATACCGCCGTTAGTTCCGGTTCGCTAATTGGATTGGACACGAGTGCTGATATTTCTACCTCTTCACTGTTTGTGTCTCTCTGATTGTTCTGCTTTGGCTTCTTTTGGAAGTCTTTTCTTCAAAAATACACAAAACAGCTGCCATATTTTGTCTGAAATGTCATTTATGCCGGTTTCACACATCCTAATAAAAATTATATATATTAAAACTTAAATCTATTCACTTTTTTTTAACGTTATAATTAAATGCCAGTGCATCTAGAAATATCTTTAAAAATTTAATTTTGTGTTAAAATTTAAATCTATTCCAAATATTGTTACATTACATTTAAATGCCAATGCAAGGTATATAAAAAATGGATAATTATTTAATATATTTTTTAAATTATTTAATTTATTCTAAATATTGTTAGCTGACACTTACATGCATCCAGAAATATCTATTAAAAAAAAAAAAAATTCTATAAAATTATTAAATCTTTTCCAAATATTGTTACACACACACACACACACACACACACGTGTAAAACATTGTTTAATTAATTTATTTCAAATGTTGTTACCTGACATTAAATGCATCCAGAAGTATCTATTTAAAAAAAAAAATTTTAATTTTTTCCAAATATTGTTACATTACTTTTAAATGCCAATTCAATGCATATATATATATATATATATATATATATAATTATTTTATTATTTAATATGTATTTCAGAATACTTTAATATTTAATATTTTAAAAATTCATTAATTATTTAATTTATTCTAATTATTGTTCCAGTACTGATACCTGAACATTAAATGCCAATGCATCCAGCATTTTTTTTTATTATAAATTAAAATTTTGCGTCCAGAAATATTTACAAATAAATAATTGTTATATTAAAATTCATTCCAAATGTTTTTGTATTCAAATGTAAGTGCGTCCAGAAATATTTATTAAAAATGTAATTTTTATATAAAATTTTAAATTGGCAATGTTGTGCCTGAAATGTGTGAAATTTACACATGAAGATGCTGGGAATATCAGGTCATTTTGATATGCATGCCTGTAAAAATCATGAAAATTTCTTTAGCAAATATACATTTTAATAATAATAACAATATATTATTGTTGTAATATATAATATAATATTTAATCAGCTAGATCTTTGTTCATTGTCTTACTAGGCATATTTGTGTACATCTTTTTTTTTAAAAAAAGTAACTTTTATCTCAAAATTTTAATTTATTCCAAATACTGTTACCTGTCATTCAGATGCTAATGCATCCAGAAATATTTATAAATGTACTGTATTCTCATGCTGTAGTTGTAGCTGTGTGGGAACTCCACTTTCTTGGCATGAGCATTAGTTTTTATGTATTTTAAAGGTCTCTGTGCATGTGAGCGTCTCTCATCAGCTGATTTTGCAGTGTCACTGTGAATAGTTGTGACTGACATCATCTCTGACAGTCAGTGTCATTGAGGAAACACTGTATGACGTCACCCGTCACCGTCCGGTGTGTGTGAACTGAAGAAAGTCTGTTTCTGATGCGTTTGCATGATATTCTTCTGTGCTTCAGCCATCTGCGTTTTCATTCTGTAAGAGAGCAGCAATAAAAACACTCATTGACAGTCGAGTGACATTGTTATGAACCCGTTTAACACTGAAGTGACGTCTTTCATTGAGACGCTTGATGAACACACATGCATCTGTGTTTATTGTGTTTGTGAGGGAATGAGTGCGTGTCGTCAGTTCAGAAATAAACACTGCTGTTCTACAATTACTGAGACACAATTAGATTTTCTGCTTTCATCCTAATTTTAGTTAAAGTTTTAATAACTGTTGTGTTTTTTTCTCTCTTTTTCTGTTTTTGTTATATGTATAGTTTTTATTTATTTTTATTTTAGTTTTAGTTTTAGTGTTTTTTTTTTTTTTTTACAAGTTATTATATTATATTAAGTAACTAGAAACTAGCTGAAGTAATAGTAAGGGTAAGTTATTTTTGTTTTTATTATTTGTCTCACAATTCCAAGTTTATATCTTACAATTCCGCCTTTATATCTCATGATTCTGACTTTATATCCCACTATTCCAACTTTATATCTCTCGATTCCGACTTTATATCTCACGATTCCGACTTTATATCTCACGATTCCGACTTTATTTCTCTCAATTCCGACTTTATATCTCACTATTCCGACTTTATCTCACAATTCCGACTTCATATCTCACTATTCCGACTTTATATCTCACTATTCCGACTTTATATCTCACTATTCCGACCTTATATCTCTCGATTACGACTTTATATCTCACGTTTCTGTTTCTGACTTTATATCTCACTATTCCGACTTTATATCTCACTATTCCAACTTTATATCTCACGATTCTGACTTTATATCTCACTATTCTGACTTTATATCTCTCGATTCCACTTTATATCTCACTATTCCGACTTTATCTCACAATTCCGACTTTATTTCTCACTATTCCAACTTTATATCTCACTATTCCGACTTTGTCTCACTGTTGCCACTTTATATCTCACGATTCCGACTTTATATCTCTCAATTCCGACTTTATTTCTTTCAATTCCGAGTTTATATCTCACTATTCCGACTTTATCTCACAATTCCGACTTCATATCTCACTATTCCGACTTTATATCTCACTATTCCGACTTTATATCTCACTATTCCGACTTTATATCTCACTATTCCGACCTTATATCTCTCGATTCCGACTTTATATCTCACGATTCCGACTTTATATCTCTCGATTCCACTTTATATCTCATGATTCTGACTTTATAGCTCACGATTCCGACTTTATATCTCACTATTCCGACTTTATCTCACAATTCCGACTTTATTTCTCACTATTCCAACTTTATATCTCACTGTTCCGACTTTGTCTCACTGTTGCCACTTTATATCTCACGATTCCGACTTTATATCTCACAATTCCAACTTTTTATCCTTCAATTCCGACTTTATATTTGTTTTGACAAGATTACTCCAATTTCAGTTTTGTTTTTAGTTATTTTAGTACATCAGGTTATTATATTAAGTAATTAGAAATTTGCGGAAATAATTTGTATGTTTTGTATTTATTTATTTTTGTTTTAGTGACCATTTATTTTATTTTAAGTTGTTTTTTAATGCTTTTAGTAATTTTTGATGGTTGAACTAAGGATTTTAAGACAAACTGATCATTGTGAGAACCAGAGTTGGGAGAACTTACCCCAAAACAATACTTAGTCACTAAATATCTTCTCTAGGTTGTAATGGGTTGATTCTATGAGTTGGTCGGGCTGAGAACAGTAAGTCTGAGTCTGATTGCATCTTGACCTCATTAACTGTGCTCTATAATCTAAAGTAAAGACAATCTAAGCCATAAATAGATTTGATTATAAATCATCATTTGCGGAAATTGGCTCTTTCCTGTTGCACAACACATTCACACTCACACAGTCACACACTCACACACTCACACACTCACACTCACACACTCACACACACACACACACACACACACACACACACACACACACACACACACACACACACACACACACGCCTCTTCCTGTAACTCTGGGTTTGATTGACAGCTCCAGTTCTGTCCAATCCCATGGTTCTGTGCTGCAGTGCATCATGTTACCTCTGCCCTCTCATTAATAGCGTATCTCTTATCGGTGTGTTCAGTCTCTTTGTGTTCAGAGTTTATACGGCCCTCATTAAACGCAGGCGTCTCAATGAAACAGTGTTTGGCTTGTCACTTATTTGTCATTATGTAGAACGAGATAACCGGTCGTGATGTGGGACGCGGCCAGAGCGGCGCTAGGACTGGTCATGTGAGATGTTCAGTTCACCCTAAAATGATGTCATTTACTCGCCATCATGTCATTCAAACTGGCAAGACTGACTTCTGTGCAGCATAACAGAAGACATTTAGCTGGGTGTTGTTGTTGTTGTTTTTAATTAAAAATATAAAAAATCATTTTCTGTTCATTAAAATAAGCTCAAATAAAATGAAATATGATTTTTTTAAATATTCTAATATATTCTAATATTTTATTTTTAGAAAAAAAGATTAGAAAAGCTTAGACCTAAAAGTCTTAGGTGAAAATAAGAAGTCTCGTCTTGTCAACTAATAAGTTGAAATAGTAAATTACAAAAACTAAAACTGAACACATAAATAAATTTAAGCTAAATATATTTTTTTTAATTAATAAAAATCGCAAAAACAACAAAATTGCTACAGCCAACTACAATTAAAATGAAAATGTAAAATAAAAATAAATAAACAAAAGTATAATAGTATACTAAAATACTAAAAATACCCAAAAAATAAAAAATACTACACAGGTAAATACTAAAATAAACCTGGCTGGATGTTCATCTGGTGTTTCACAAAAGAAAGTGACACAGGTTTGAAACGGTATGATTGTGAGTAAATGTTTGTAATGTTATTGTTAACAGCGGTGTTAGTTGAATGGTTAAGCTGGTGTGAGAATCTGACTGTTAGACACACAGGTGGGCAATTGTTGAGTTTATCAGCACAGCCCCATTAATTAGTGTAATTAGTCTTGGCAGGAGTGTGATAGTGTCTGCTGGTCTCCGGTTCACACACCCATCGGCAGCGTTTACTCTGCCAGATAAGTTTGTACGCGCTAATCGACAGCATTAATCACCGCCCTGCAGCTCCACGCCGCTGTTTGCTGTTGCATTAGAGCGCTGTGTCTGTGTGTGTGTGTGTGTGTGAGAGAGAGAGAGAGAGACAGAGCTCCTCGTATGAGCAGTTACAGTGACAGTCTCTCTGTTCCTGCCTACACAGCATTATAAGACATCACTGATGTGAAGACCGATCTAAGATGACTTGTTTTGGCCAAATACAGCAGATAACACAATTCCAGAATGCACTGCTATAAGATGAGTCCAAACTAATGTGGATTTGAACTACATTTCAGTCAGTTCTGAAGAGGATCACTAAAATAGTTCACTCTAGTTACTAAAATTAGTTTCCTATGGAAGTCCATTACTGCCATGGAAGAAAAATGTTTAAAATAGGAATTGCAACTTTATATCTTGCAATTCTGACTCTTTTCCTCACAATGCAGACTTAGTGTTGCATTTCTAGTGTTATATTTTGCAATTCTGCAATATCTCCAAATTTGACATTTTTATCACTTAAATACTGACTTTAAATCTCCAATGGTAACTTTTTTCTTGCAAATAGAAGTTTGTATAACAATTCCATGTTTAGACAGTATACTGCAATTCCGACTTTTTGTCTTGCAATTTAGATTTTTTTTTATCATGTAATTGAAATGTAACTCCAAATGTAACATTTTTTCCTGCAATTAGTAGTTTATGTCAGATAATTCCAAGTTGATCTCGCAATTCCGACTTTATGTCTCATAATTTGGACTATATATTTCCAAATGTAACTTTTTTCTTGCGATTAGTAGTCAATGTCTTACAATTCCAAGTTTATCTCGCAATTCCAACTTCATGTCTTGCAAATCCAACTTTATATCTTACAATTCTGACTTAATATCGTTATATCTCCAACTTTATCTTTTATATTTTTTTTTTCTAAGAATTGCAAGAGAAAAAGAGAATAATGAGATATAAACGGAATTGCAACAACAAAATTGAGATAAAAATTCAGTTTCCTTTTAATTTTTTATTCCAGGGCAGAAATAAGCTTCCATAGTTAGAAGAGAAAAATTAGATTTCAATGCTTTTGCATTAATTTCCACAAAAATATTGTGCAGCACAACTGTTTTCAACATTGCTAATAATCAGAAATGTTTGTTGAGCAGCAAATCAGCATATTAGAATGATGTCACAGAAATAAATGACATTTGAACAGATATTCACATAGAAAACTGCTGTTTTAAACTCTAATAATATTTTACAATTTTACTGCATTTTGGTTCAAGTAAAAGCCGCCTTGATAAGCAGAAGAGACTTGAAATGATAGTATGCTAGAGTCAGATTGGTCTCTGTCTCTGCAGTGAAGAGTGAATCTGAACGTGAAGGTTGGTTTGCTCTCTGGATACAGACACCTTCCTCCTGCTGTCG